>NC_092802.1:12733765-12838311 GCF_918797505.1 Bemisia tabaci | reverse complement strand
CATGTTCCGGTCGACGAGTTCCGAACCTGGTGTGCGCCGAGCTTCGGCCCCTTCTTCCATACATGTTTGATCTACAATGGTGGTGTAGAATACACAGTTATTCCTATCTTCTTTGCTTACATTGGATAACCAGGTCCCCGTGTATCGAAAAGAATCGATTATGTTTTGAAAAGGTGACCTGGCGTGACCCAGGAGTCTTGGAATTCAGGACCTGGAAAATGCTTAAAAGTGGTGCCGGCTCTCGCACTTACATTATGACTCTATGTAAGTACTCTATACTTACCCATTAATAGAAAACTCTCAAATTTTGGAATAAATGGCTTCCAATTATAATCATGTATTCTTAGTTTAGCCAGCAAAGATGAAATATACGTTTTATTATGATTAAAGATAAATAGATCAAACTTACCCTGGAATGATAAAGACGATCACTGTGTTTGCTCCGCGATGGCTTAGCAATGACTGCTTGTGGAGGTTTAATGTTAAGGACATCTAGACCATCCTCCTCATCTGACATGGTGCTAAAACCCAATCAAAAACCTTTTATTAATGGAAAAAAGCAATTGTTTCACCATAGGACACCATAGATCATAGTCGATACATCAAACGGGTGAGATCGTATGGATATCGATTGGTTCAAGACATAAAACATAGCCACAGTCAATTGATGGGACGGGTTTTTTGTGATAGATTTTTCATTTAGATGAGTGCATATCGGCCAAGAGTACCAAGTGAAATTGCTGCGAAATTTTTCATTTTCAGCTTCTCTGACAAATACTTATCCTAAAATTTTTGTTTGAGGTTTGTTTTGAAGGAAACGATACATTAATACGATCCATTGAAAAACTAACCTGCATGGACATCAGATGTCGCTTTTGATAATACTTACTTAAGTAATGGAGATTTTGCAGGTGTCTGAAATGTTGTAAGTCTCAAGTTTAACACGAGACTGCTAAGAAAACTGAGCACAAGGATATCCTTGGTTTCTAAATTAAACAATTGGAGAAAATATGACAGAATAACCTACTTTGCTAAAATACGCGCGTTTAAATGGAAAATGCTGCCAGATGACGTCACAAGGCGGCACATTCTCTCACTTTAACATTGTTCTTTCTACTTTATCCCATTTCAGAAAAAAATTTTGAAAATTACTGCTAACTCAGCTCATTAAGCACTCTCAGATGAAGCAATATGATTTTTTTGTGCAAATTCTCCACTGTAGGCAATAATTGTCATTGTTCTTGTGTGCTATTTCATCAGAAATTAGTTTTGGTGATTGATTTAAGAAGAATGATCTACCCTAGATGAATTGCTTGCAAAGAGAAGTAATCAGGAAACACCACATGTTTCTGCATACGACCAAACCTACCTACCAGGTAATCAGAAACTTAACTGACTCCGTTGCGTTCTGTTCTTCAGTTTGCGAACGCAACCCAATAGTCACCATTGGCCTCTCGAGATCGCAGAGTGTTTAGTAGAAATTTTGGGCAATCGCATATAAACACACAAGTCATCAGTTGGCTGACCGTTTGGAATCGGGTAGTTCCGTCTGCAAACAGTCCCGAGCAGTTTACTTCGACGACACAGCTTTCGATTGCAAGAGGATGGCAAAAGTATTGCTGTCATCACATACTGAATATTTAAATGGCATCAGGCTTAAGAGACAGACGGATGGATATCGGGATGTACATGAGAAAACACATCATCAGTCAGCCAGTTTAAGACTGTTGTCAGTGAGTTAAGATCTCACAGCTCTACGGGACATCAGCAGAACAGGGTTTCTGGTCGTGGCTGTCCTTATCTTGAAATTCCTAACTTCTCTTCTAAAACTAGTAGTAAATCGCATATCAGATAAATAGACAGTCTTTAGCTCTTCATTTGCAGGAGATGGTGCTGCCACCGTCCAATAACAATCAAGGATTGACCAGGAGTGGCAATAATGTCATGCTACGATTGTGCAGGGATATCTTCCTCCAGAAGAATACAGCTGATAATATCTACAGCAGATGACAGTAAAAATTAAACAACCGCCGACTTATTTTACACTGATTCTAAACGGATAGAATTGTGAGAGGGGGATGTGTCCGATCGGTGTCAGTGCAGGCGCACAGTAGGACACCCACCCGATGCCATAGATCTGTCTCCTGAAAGGAATTTTAATTGCCTTTAGACAAATCAACACGGCACTCAGTAACTAGAAGGGGGGAAATTAATGTTTTCTTACCGCTTTTAGCACAACTTTCCTAAACGAGTGAAATTTTCTCAGGATCGGGCAAGGCGGATAAAGAATGGTGGTCACAGAACTTACAGAACACATAACAATAAGAATACCAACACAATGATAGCTGTCGCGATCCTAGCGCTCGCCTCCTCGTAGGATAGCACCGGGCAAAGATGGAACTAACGGCTGAGATTTAGCGGCTGGGGTTGCCGGGCGCTCAAAATAACCGCGGGAAATTCAATTGTACGCGCCCAGTGTTCTTCGCGCGCCTTCTGCCACGTGCTGAAAATACAGGGTGTACCAAAAGTCCGTCCCACCCCTGCTAACTTTTGAACGAATTGAGCTAGGGTAATGAAACTTTGGAAAAGTTCCTATCTCAAAGGGGACCATCTTTTGGGGGGTCAAAATTTTGGTCCCCCCTCAAGGGGGGCGCGGGGGGCCCCCAACTTTTCTTTTTCAAAAGGCAACCCCTATCTTGTGATACATCATTTGAAAGAACATAAAAAACTAAGAATTTTGGCGCAAACCGCAGATCAATATCTTAATTTTTGACCGAGTTATGATAGGTCAAAGGTCAAATTTGACCTATTTTCAAAAAATCATAACTCCGGTTCAAATTATCGTAAAGAAAAAAATAAAACGGGAAAATTTACCAAATTGTGTCCGCTTTTAAGTAAAAATTGCAGAAGTCACTTCGCTGTAATTTTAAGGGGGGGTTCGGACCCCCAAATACGTCGATTCAAAGGTCATTCCATTTTCCCCCGAAAAAAGGCAATTTCCCCTAGATTTGCCTCCACATTATCTCATTAGGGTCAAAATTAGTTCAATATTACGTTGGCAAGTCCCCAAATTTCGGGAAAAGTTAAAAAAAAACGAAATTTAAACGGTCAAATTTAATCACCTTAAATTTCGTTTTTTTTAAACTTTTCCCGAAATTTGGGGACTTGCCAACGTAATGTTGAACTAATTTTGACCCTAATGAGATAATGTGGAGGCAAATATAGGGAAAATTGCCTTTTTTCGGGGGAAAATGGAATGACCTTTGAATCGACGTATTTGGAGGTCCGAACTCCCCCTTAAAATTACAGCGAAGTGATTTCTGCAATTTTTACTTAAAAGCGGACACAATTTGGTAAATTTTCTCGTTTTATTTTTTTCTTTACGATAATTTGAACCGGAGTTATGATTTTTTGAAAATAGGTCAAATTTGACCTTTGACCTATCATAACTCGGTCAAAAATTAAGATATTGATCTGTGGTTTGCGCCAAAATTCTTAGTTTTTTATGTTCTTTCGAATGATGTATCACAAGATAGGGGTTGCCTTTTGAAAAAAAAAAGTTGGGGGCCCCCCGCGCCCCCCCTGAAGGGGGACCAAAATTTTGACCCCCTCGAAAGATGGTCCCCTTTGAGATAGGAACATTCCCAAAGTTTCATTACCCTAGCTCAATTCGTTCAAAAGTTAGCAGGGGTGGGACGGACTTTTGGTACACCCTGTATGACTTAATGCACGGAAAATGCTAGATTTTTGAGAAAAGGGAAACTCGTGAAATCAAAACATTTTTCGAACAGTAAGTGATATTGACAGCATGTTGCAGTGATAAAGGAAGAAGAACACAAGGCACATACAATAAAATAAACAAATTCGGGCTATTAATAAGATAAGTTAAAATTTAAAAATACAAGAAACCAAATTATTTCTTCTGTCTTTAAGGATATATTTTTCTTTGCACTTCACAGTCATACTTATGGTTATTTTCTCTCTTCTCACTATGAATATTAACCTATCTTTTTTAAGAGTGATGTGTTTTATGATATTCGATAATAATTCATAAATACTGTAAATTTTAATGAAAGACTATTAGTTGAAAACATGGGATTGAAATAAATTCATAAAACCAATTTAGAGTGCATGTAAAATTTATATAAAAAGATATTTTGCAAAAGAAAGGAATACATAAGAGCTGAACATAGTATTGTCAGTTCATTGTTACAAATTACTTTACAAGTGAGTTATGCATTTAATGTTTCATAAATTAAAATACATATTTTACAATTGTTTACAGTTTTACAATTTTTTACAGTTTTACAATTTTACAATGTTTTACAAATTTAAAATTGTTTACAAATTAACAATTTTTTACAAATTTACAACTTTTTACAAATTAACAATTTTTTACAGATTTACAATTTTTTACAAATTTACAATTTTACATACATGAAGCGTCTAGCAACAACACCGGCAAACTAGCACTAGGCACACTTGACTATTTATGGGTAATTTTATCCATCTTTTCTTTTACTTTACGTTTGTCCAAGGCGGATAAAGAATGGTGGTCGCATTTCGATTTTGGCTGCCATCTTGAAGATGTGTGACGTGCAGAGGGTACGGGCTTTTACCGCGCGATTTGAAATGTACCCGAAGTGTACCCGATGCGATGCCGCGGCGCGAGGCTCATACAACTTCCAAACGGAATTATGAGTTTTCCTTCCTAATGAAACGCTTTCAGATCGTAGTCTGAGTTAAAATTTTTACTGAGAATTTGCAAGGAAGTTACAATCATTCTAATGTTTAATATTTCTGGCTGAAATTTGTGTTTAAAGAAATGTACCCGATGGGCTCGTTCCTTCACGCACATGTGCAACTTTCTGACGAAACTGGACCTATCATTTTGGACATAGTATATTTCGGATTTTTGAGAGCTGTAATGCGGTAGTTTTTCCTTAGAAATTTGGAAATAACGTCCAATCATTCTTCTTTTTGATGCTTCCAGGAGAAATTTGAACTTTCGGAAATTTGGGAGACAAGTGTGAAAATTGGAAAAACGGAGAGGGGGTCGGGGATTTCTGAAAAACAAAGGGAGGTCTCCCCCCAGATAAGGGGGTTCGGGGGATCCCCCGAAAAATTATATTGATAATCAGGTACCCATGGAGAAAATAAGAAATATTAAAAAAATAGAAAAAATAAAAAAAATAAATAAAAAAAATAAAACCTCTCACGGTTTTTAAATTATTTACTGATAAAGATAGCAAAATAAAATACACCGCAGTAATTTCACTTTAAATTCGGGCTATCAACGCCAAAAATACTTACAATGATAAGTGACTATACAATACCTTGTAGCGTTAGAGTGCAGCGTAAACCTCAAACCCCCTAACTCCGCAGTTGGGTTTGTTTACAATCGTGACGTCAAGAGGGTACGAGATGCGACCACCATTCTTCATCCGCCTTGAGGATCGAGAATTCAAGATGCTAGCTTCAGCTTCAGCCAATTCTGCCGCTCCCGCCATAGAAGTCTCTTTATTCTATGCTCCCGCTCAGATAGATTTAGGTATGGACAGAACTGAACAACTGGCCTCTGATTGGCTCTCCAGAGGCCCCTTAACTTCCGCCATTTTGTATGTTTTGATTATTTTGATTTATTATGTTCGGTTTTTCAGCCCAACCAAAAGTGAGTTGTCTTAACTCTGGGTATAAAGGGACTCTACTTATAGTATATCCTTCTTTTTTGGTACAAAAGGGAGGGAGGGATCTTTAACTATCCTTGAAACAATTTAAATGATTTTTCAGAAATTAACAGTTTCCTTCGCTAACGTATTTCTTTTTTGAAAAAGGAAATATTTGATAAATAAGTAGAGTACCTGTATTTTTGAGCTTTGAAGTGATAGATTTTGAAATCAGAAAGTAGGTAGGTATTTTACTTTTCCTTGAATCTGAGAGAAAATGTTTCAAAATGAAAGAGTAAGCATTTTGTAAATATAAGAGAAGACGAGAAGATAAGAACTTAGAAGAGACAGCGCTCCACTTGGTCTAATTGACGAATATTATTCTCTTTAAAAATATAAACAAATTCTGTTAGAAAAAACAAGCATTTTTGATATTTTGTAGGTCGAAAGAAATTTCATTCGATGAAATTTATTTTAGCAACTCTGCAAGGCTGCCACTTTATTTGGGGAATCAAAAATTGAAAACACGGCAACACTGCTAATGTATTTGCTCCCTACCTTTACATGGAGAATTTGTCTTGATGTAAAGGTGGAGGTGGACTTTCAGGATAGCGTCAGCGTGGGATATCCCTTCCATTTTGGCCTTAACTTGAGAGCCTTTTTAGAGCTTGGAAGTTGATTTCAGAGAAAACCAGTGGCACCATCGTGTTTCTCGCGAACTTTTACGTATGAATCGAAAGTCATATCACAAATTCCTAACACATGCAACATCTCCATTGACGTAGTCTATTTATTCTATGCTGTCAGGTACTAGAGTACCTTTATAGACAGTCAGGTACCGCTAGTGTCGCCGCTAACTGGAAGTGGGGGTCCTTATTTATTCTCTATGTCCATGGTACGGCGTCCATTAGTCCTACACATAGAGTACAATAGAGTCGCAAAGTACTGGATCGTCGATGAAGTCACTTTTGGAGGCTGTTTTGTCCAGTTCTTCGGAGACTAGTGTGCGGCGACTAGCGACGACGCATACGCAGAGACTCGCGCTCGGCGCTCCCCACTCCCGACTCGGCTCCGTTCGTCGGCTAGATCCACACACATTGAATCAGCTAAGTAGGCCGGTAATAAGTCTGAAATTGAGCCCATATATGAATATTATCTAGGAGTAACATACATTAATGGATTCATTATGGCTTAGAATATCTATTTTGAAGCAAAATTTGCACAAATTAATATCGATGGAATTAAAAAAAGTCGAAAAAACACAAGCAGTCGTTGATTTCTCCATAAGCCACCGTGTTAAAAAACGCCGGTTGGTTCACACTTTGTATAAGTCAGAAATTAAATTCCTATATGAATATTATCCCGGAGTAACATACATCAATGGATTCATTATGGCTTTGACTATCTAATTATGGCAAAATTTGCACAAATTAATATCGATTGAATTAAAAAAATGTCGAAAAAACACAAGCAGTCGTTGCTTTTCCCGTTAGCCGCCGTGATAAGAAATGCCGGTTGGTTCACACTTGGTATAAGTCAGAAATTAAATCCCAATATGAATATTATCCAGGAGTAATATACATCAATGGATTCATTATGGCTTTGACTACCTTTAAATAGCAAAATTTGCAAAAATTAATGCTGATTGAATTATAAAATACCTAAAAAACACAAGCAGTTCTTGATTTCTCCATAAGCCGCCGTGTTACAAAATGCCGTTGGGTTCACAAATGGTTCACACTTTTCGGAGCACACGCGGCTCGGAAACGCCTGTTCATGGATTGGCTTCATCGGCGCTCCAGTACTTTGCGACTCTATTGTACTCTATGGTCCTACATTGATTATAGAGTACCTGTATAGCGAGAGTATGGACAGATCGCTTCATGGAGGGCTTAGGGCCCAAAAGTGCAGCCACCCTTCTAACCAACTTCTAACGCACAAAATTTCACTACCAGTCTGCAGATTCCAATTCTAACTATTCTAACCATGATGGCAAAGAATGTACAGAAATGAGCGTTCTTCCGCGAAATTGAGTAAATTTATGCAAAAACTGAGTCTAGAGTCCCTTTATACCCAGAGTAACGACAACTCGATTATCAGCTGACTGGCAGCCGACCTTGGCTAGAGTCCCTTTATACCCAGAGTTAAGACAACTCACTTTTGGTTCGGCTGAAAGTGGCCTAAAAAAAAATCCAATTCTGATTGGTTCTCGCTCATGGAGGCCGAAACGAGTGCACCAAGATGGCGGTACCTCGAATGTGAACAAGAATAATGAAAATATCACCTAATTGTGGTTTATCAAGAGTAAATTGTCATTTCCATCGGTCCAAAATGAAAAGAGAATAAGAAATTATTCACAAACCAATCTCATTTTCTTTTTAATTGATCAATTTGTTGATGTTGTTGTTTTTGTATGACAGACATCGCAGGATTCCTGATCCTTATCCCTCAATATCGTTCGTTTGGGTGCACTCGTTTCGGCCTCCATGGCCAGCTAAGGCCGGCTGCCAGTCAGCTGATAATCGAGTTGTCTTAACTCTGGGTATAAAGGGACTCTAACCTTGGCTGGCCATGGAGGCCGAAACTAGTGCACCCGAACGAACGATATTGAGGGATAAGGATCAGGAATCCTGCGATGTCTGTCACACAAAAACAACAACATCAACAAAGTGATCAATTAAAAAGAAACTGAGATTGGTTTGTGAATAATTTCTTAATCTATTTTCATTTTGGACCTATGGAAATAACAATTTACTCTTGATAAACCACAATTAGGTAATATTTTCAATATTATTCTTGTTCACATTCGAGGTACCGCCATCTTGGTGCACTAGTTTCGGCCTCCATGAGCGAGAACCAATCAGAATTGGATTTTTTTTTAGGCCACTTTCAGCCCAATCCTGGCCCAACCAAAAGTGAGTTGTCGTAACTCTGGGTATAAAGGGACTCTAACTGAGTCAAACACGTGCTTAATTAACGACGGTTCGTAACAATAGTATTAGTAAATCGTTCTGGATAATTGAAATTCATAGGTTGGCTGCATTTCTGGGCCCTAACTTTATTCGCAGAAGCATCGGTGAAGGCCTGATGGATTTTTGGAGTTTCACATCTGTCCATACTCTCGCTATACAGGTACTCTAATTATGTCTAGAGTCCCTTTATACCCAGAGTTAAGACAACTCACTTTTGGTTCGGCTGAAAGTGGCCTAAAAAAAAATCCAATTCTGATTGGTTCTCGCTCATGGAGGCCGAAACGAGTGCACCAAGATGGCGGTACCTCGAATGTGAACAAGAATAATGAAAATATCACCTAATTGTGGTTTATCAAATGTAAATTGTCATTTCCATCGGTCCAAAATGAAAAGAGAATAAGAAATTATTCACAAAACAATCTCATTTTCTTTTTAATTGATCAATTAGTTGATGTTGTTGTTTTTGTGTGACAGACATCGCAGGATTCCTGATCCTTGTCCCTCAATATCGTTCGTTTGGGTGCACTCGTTTCGGCCTCCATGGCCAGCCAAGGCCGGCTGTCAGTCAGCTGATAATCGAGTTGTCTTAACTCTGGGTATAAAGGGACTCTAATTATGTCCAGGGACGAGTTCTGTAGGACGCCGTTCTGTTGTGAGCGGGTGATTGCAGCGCATTCTCGCGTAGGATCCTAGTCAACTCAGAGGATCCTTCCCCCCGAACCTCGACTCATCCATCGCCCGCTCCAAAAGTGAGGTTAGGCCGGAGATTGAAAAATAACACATAGGGCGGCTAAATTCTTGAAAAATAAGTATATTTTTGGCGTTTTTCGACCCCTATCGATAACGGGCAGCTGATTGCATGGTATTGATCGGTGAAAAATTCGATTTTTTGCAGTTATACGCGATCCTACGGATTTTAATGAAGTCCAACAACTGATAACAGCAGTGAGTTGCAAGGATCCTACGCGAGATAGTAGCACTAGTACCTGCTCACGAATTTTTACATTGACTCTTACGGGAGTCCAGGGTCCTATAGAACTGGTCCCTGTTATGTCATGCCGAAACCGAAAAACATTTGTTGGTAAATAATGTGAACTACCACTGTGATTTTCTTGTTGAAACCGCAAAAAATGGGAGATAAAGCTGAAAAATTGGCCGCAGCGAAAAAGACGGTACGTAGATGATTCTTCTTAACTTTATGATTCACGCATCCGCATCCCACACTTTCTCCGAAATTTATTTCTTGTTTTGTTTATCCTAACCTTACCCAGCCACGTCAGATCTGTCCGTTCATACACTCGTCATAATTACTTTTCCGAACTAACGATTCAATCTCTCTATCTTTAGAGATGAATAAATTCCTCGAGTCACCACTCCCAACGGACCTAGTAGCGAGTCGATTATTGAAAGTTTAAAGCAGCCTGATGAGACATTGAAGTGCGATATACTGCATGGTTAAGATAGAGCTATGTCTTGTCTTGTCTTGTCGTGCTGACATAGTTTCAAAAATCACTGTCCAATCAGATTTCAGATCAGATTTAATTTATTAATAAAAGAAAAAACATAATACAAATTAAGTTAAGGCCACTACAAAGTAAAAAATGCCAAGAGGTCTAGCCTCGTGCGGCAAAAGTAGTAAAACATGAACTAATTGTAAAAGAAATAAAAGAAATCATAGACGATTGGCACCACTGCCTACTTAGCTCAGTCTTCTAAGAACTTAGATCAACTTAGTGACAATATAACAAGGTATAAAACAAAAGAGAAGAAAAAGAAAGAACACATTAAAATTTAAGACCCTAATTACTGATTTAGACATGAAGGCATAGAGAGACTTTGGATTGCTGCTCGTTTTAGGAAACGTTACCTAGCCACTCTCTGAGAAGACTGGGTGCACTCAACCGGCCCTCGGTGATCAACCTACGTCTGAAGGCTTCAGGCAGTAGGTTGAACACCAAAGGCAAATTGTAGGCAATATTTTTCTCAGAGAGTGCTAGTCGTATGGTCGGTAGAATTGCTCGCCAATCACCTGCTCTACTGACCCCAGCTCTTGTGCATGCTATTTGAAAGTTGGGCATCTCTGATGGGAGCAGATTTAGGAGTCCCTTATAGTATAACTGTTTAAAGGTTGGGACATTTAAGAGGGATAGCGGTTCTTCGGAGGGGTATCGCCTAGGTAGATTCAATACAACTTTAATCGCACTTCTCATTAAGTAATATAATTATTGGTTTGAGAATGGTGTCAAAGGCTGCACCGTATACTTCTATTCCATAGGAAACTGTAGCTTGGTATAACGCAAAGTAAACCATGCGTAAGTTTTCGACAGAGAGGTACTTACGAAGGTTAAGCAGACAATAGATGACAGATTTTAGTTTTGCAACCATGGTTTTAACATGGGAATTCCAAGCTAGTTTTTGATTGATAACAACTTTCAGGTATCTCCACTCGTCTACCTCCTTCATTTGAACACATTTACAGCCTATGCGGTTACAACTAATATGATGGTATTTTATTGATCTATCTATTTCATTTGGAACAAGCTTACAGGAGAATTTAATGTAGACGGATTTTTCTAGGTTGAGGGTTAGAAGATTTGAGGAGAACCAGGGTAGAATGACAAATTGAAGGCTATCTGATACCTTTTTAAATACTTCCTCCCATGTATCGCCCCAATATACAATGGATGAGTCGTCCGCAAACATGGTTAATAGCGCTTGATAGAAATCATAGTTACAGAGTTCATTTACATAAAGTAGAAAGAGTAGCAGTCCGAGAATTGAGCCTTGCCCAACTCCTAATTCAATTTCTTCAACAGAGCTATAACTTTTCAATTTGACAACTTGGGTGCGATTAGACAGGTAACTTTCCATTAATTTGAGGGGAATACCCCTGATACCATAGGCATTAAAATCCATAGCATAAAAAAATCCATACCATAATCCATAGCAAAAATCCATAGCATAAATCCATACCATAGGCTGAATCAGCATTACTCAGTGAAATTAAAAATTTCATCCTTAATTTGCCCAGCAAAAAAGTATCAGGACTGGACATTATAACAATTAAAATACTAAAAGAACTAACAAACACAACCAGAGCGTAGTTAGCATCTCTATTCAACGAACTGCTAAGATTGAATTATTTTCCAGATAATGGGAAACTGCGGTCATACACCTCATCCTTAAGCCAACTGCAAACTCAGCAAGTGGGGATCTGCAAGTGGCTCATCGGTTACATCGGTGAGCGTGCAAACTGCACGGGCCGCGCAGTTTGCACGATCAACACTCAACACAGCGGCACCAATGTGCCACTTGCAGGTCCCCACTTGCTGTGTGTGCATGCAATCGGCTTTAAGGATGTTAAGCCAGTCAATCTTCCACCATCATAAAGACCAATCTCCCTAAGTACTGCCCGAAAACAGAATTTTACACTAGTACCCAAACCTTTTCCCAGAACACCAATTTGGATTTTACCCTAACCATTCAACAATAGGGCCAATATACAGGGTAGTAGACCAGATAACCCAATCTATCAAGGAAAAAAACACAGTGCTACAGTCTTCCTAGGTGTAAAATCAGTCTTGGTTTAATATGGCACACCGGTCTACTGCTCAAAAGTAAAAATCTGATACCTAAGTAACAGGGTGCGTGTAAGCTTGAAAAGTGCTTGATTTTAAAAGAAAAAAATTCAAGGCCTTGAAAGTGCTTGATTTTTTTGGAGAGTGCTTGAAAACGTGCTTGAATTTCTCAGATCCACTTTTCGGAGGTCAAATGAGAAAGCATTCGACTTTTCAGACGTACGTTGGAAAGTATTAAAACGTGTTGAAACTGAAACGAGAATTACTCTGCTGAGTTGCCTGCTCAGTGTTTCGTCGCTGCAAGACAAGTGAACGAAAACGACAAGAGGGGATGTAGGCCTACGTGCGCCGTTGTGTCGGGGGCATGGCAACAGAGCGGAGTCAGTTTCGACGATACTCTTGGGAGGGGATGAAGAAGAAGAATTATAGAAAGCTGTCGCCTTTGCACACTATGAGCCTTATAAAGAGAAGTCAAGAGTTGATGAGTTTCATTTTAACTTTATCGACAAAGATGAGTATAAAACTTTATGGAGAGTTGTCAAAATATTTCTACTATTGAGTCATGGACAAGGATCAGTGGAGAGAGGTTTTAGTATAAACAAAAACCTAGAAGTTGAAAATTTAAAGGAACAATCTTACATAGCACAGCGTTATGTACATGAGTTTACTGATGAAATGGAGAGCTTATCCAGTATTGTAATAACCAAAGAGTTAAGACAAAGTGTATCAGGTGCTCACAGTAGATTTAGAGGAAGGAAAGAAAATCAAGGCTCTCACAGCTATTAAAAATGAAAAGTCTGAAAAAACAAAATCTCTACAAGAGAGAAAAAAACGCTTATGTGAAGATGTAAAGACCTTAGAAAAAGGCGCAGACGACCTGGCAGAACAAGCTGAAATGAAGCAAGATCTTTCATTAATTGATAAGTCGAATAGTTTCCGCCAAAGTGTCAAAAGAAAAAAAGAAGAGTTGGCAATCGTTGAAGGAGAAATTTCGAAACTCTCTAAACAGTTGTGAAGAAGAACAATAAGTCTCGGTTGAAATCTATAACTTTTAGTGTATTTTCCGAAGAAAATACACTATTGCATTCTCCCATGATGTCGGACCCAGACCCGAGACCTCGTGAAGAGCACCGATCACGGGTCGTAGATCACGAAAATATATGCCATTCAAATTCGTGTATATATATATATATATATATATATATATATATATATATATATATATATATATATATCCGCCTTTTTAAGATTTTTCGATTTTTAAGTAGTTATATCTTTCTTACGTTGAAAGATATTTTGACCAATTTTTTTTGCATTTAGTAGAGACTCATTAGAACTACTATTCTGCGAAAAAAAATTGAAATTTGAGGCAATAGGTTTTGAGGGGTGGGGCTCGAAAGTGGGAGGAGGTCAAATCTTGTCCACTCGATAACTCGAGCGAAAATGGATATTTTGAGCTGAAATTTTTACGGGTGGTAGTTCTCCCCTAGGACCGGTTTGGTATTGAATTTGAGCTAAATCGATCGAGCCGTTTAAAAATGGCGAGCTTTGAAAGTTTTAGGCGAGGGGTGCGCGGCATGAGGGGAGCCAGCCAAAGCAGGGCCGCACAGTGGGTCGAGGGAGAAAGTTTTTGGACAAGCTGATCGTCGCACAGTGGGTCAGGGGGAAGAAGTTTTTGGACAAAATTTTCGTCGCACAGAGGGTCAGGGGAAGTTTTTGGACAAAATTTTCGTCGCACAGTGGATCAGGGGTAAGAAGTCTTTGAACAAGCTTTTCGTCGCTCAGTGGTTCAAGGGAAGGAAGATTTTGGACAAACTGCACGTCGCACAGTGGGTCAGGTGAAGATAGTATTTGGAAGAACTGTTCGTGGCACAGCGGCCCACAAAAATCCCACTTCGGGAAGTACACTTTCTTCCCGCGGTGGATGCGCGGGACACTTAAAAAGAAGAAAAACTAAATGTGCAGACGACTCTGAAAAGACGCGCGCGAAGCGCGCGTCCTGGGGGGGCTTGGCTGGGGGAAAACTGCGTTCTCTATCCATCGTCATTCAAGCTTGCCACAGCGTTTGTTGACACTTTTTCATATCAGACATTACATGAGGATTGTTGTTGCAATCTGGCGACATGAAGTCCTTATTCAATCAATGTCTCCAACAGTGTAAACGTAAATCCAAACTCCAAAGATTGATAACTCCCCGCCCCCGCCTCTCCCTTCGGAAAATACATTCTTCCCTCGGTGGACGCGCGGTTCACTTAAAGGACAGAACAACTGAGGCCGGACCTCAAACTAAAAAACGCGCGCGAAGCGCGCGTCCTGGGGGGGGGGGGGGGGTTTGAGGGGGCTCGCTCCGCGCCGGTTTTTTTTTCTTATTTCGTCCGGTTTTTTAGTGTTTACAAATACTCTTTTTTCAAATGATGTGCCGTTCCATACTCCAGACATACTCCATACATGTAGCTTCAAATTAAGAAATCCCACTTTTAAAATTCAAATATTTTTACAATAGTGAAAGACTATCAGAAAACATCTTGCTTCAGCTCTATCAAGAATGAATCTTCAATTTTGAGCTTCTTGTCCAAGTACCCTACTATTCTCATGAATTTAACCCATCGGATAGCATGCAGATTTTCTATTAACTCTTTCATAAGTTGCATCATCTTCAGCCCATCTTATACCTATCGATTTCCATCACTTATTAATGATTAACTTTGTCTCAATGAATATTAGGGTAAGATATTTATTTATTATTATTAATTTTTTTTTTATACTTTTAAACCAACGTTTTGAATAAATTGGAATAAAACATTCAGGTGTAAGTATGGATGGGTAGTTGATCGAAAACTCATGCGGCGAGCCAGGATTTTACTTTTTTTGCTTAGGATTTAGAGGTATTTACTTACTGGGTTGTCAGAATTGGTACTGACACTTGGGATAGTTTTTTTATTTATACATCAGTGTATTTTTTAATTAGAGGAAAATACTCATTTTAGTTGGTTGTTGATATCTGTCTCGCTATTTGGAGTTTTTATGCCAAAGGTCCTGTGGAGAAATTTCTTGAAACTCGCTCAAAACTGTTTCTAAAAGGCTCTTGAAAGTGCTTGAAAATTCAGAAAAATGTGCTTGAAAAGTGCTTGAATTTTTAACACTAAGGCTGTATGAACCCTGAGTAAGTATTGCCTAATTCTAAAATCCTACAAGAAAAATCCGTAAAATCCGAGAGAAAAGGACCCCGCACACCTCTGATGGGAAAGTGCACCATGAAGAATCCTTAATTTTTTTATGGCATTCGAATCTCCTTAAGACGCTGATCCAAAGCAATTTTTGCGCAACTTTCTATGATGCACCGTTTTCGCAAAAAAACGGCCAAGAAGATTCAATTATTCTGCGATGAAGAGCTGGAAAGTCTCTTCATTTCAGCCTTTGAGAGAACGGTCGACTGTGTGTCAGCAAGGAAATCAGGGGAACTCCAGCGCCAAGCGGCAGTCTTTTCTCGGATTCCGCACGCCGTTCTGCTTGACCATCCAAATCAGTTTCTCTCTCTCTCTCTCTCCCTCTCTCTCTCTCTCTCTCTCCCGCTCTATTCACCTCTTCCTCATGTCTCTAAAGCGAATGCTTTGTTCTTTTTGATTCATTGTCGCCAAATAATTGAATCTTCTCGGCCGTTTTTGGCAAAAACGGTGCATCGTAGAAAGTTAACGCAATGATTACCTACTTTTAATCAGCATCTTGAGGAGAATCAAATGCCTTAAAAAAATTAAGGATCCTTCATGGTGCTTTTTCCCATTAGGGGTGTGCGGGATCCTTCACAATAAGACAAGACGGTCAACCATCCTCAATCTTTGACCAATTATCACTTAAATCCGTCGAAAAATACCCCCTGAAACCTAAAATCTCGTCTACAATGCTGTGACGTCACGCGACAGGATTGAACCTGTTCGGCGTGGTGCCCGTGAACAACCTCGTATCCCCAATGCAGTAATATAGGGAGAAACAACTTTTCTTTATTTTAGGCCTCAGCAGCGTTTTTCTCTAAATTTGAAATTTCAGACTTGTAAAGGTGGTTCTTAGCTTCATTCTTGCTAAGTTTGAAGGAAATCTCTTCGACAGTTTTTTTGTGAAGTGTTCATGAAATTTTGGCAACTTAGCTTTATTTATTTAACAAGCCGTGATTAGCTCGCTTTGCGAGCTGACACGCCTAGCCGGGGAGTGCCCCTGGACCCATTTAATTGCGACTCACTCCGCGAGCGGCCATTGCCCCACATAGTTTTTAACATTATTAAGAAGCCAACATCTTCGTCTTCATCTTCTTGTTCACCAATTTTCACAGAAATCGATGTTCCAGGAGCCGAGACAGCAATATAGAGCGCGGCCACCACCTTCGATTTCGAAACGTCGAAAATCAGACCAAAACTTCGAGTTTCTCGTTAAAAAATACCCCTTGACTTCGAATTTCACGAAAATTGATCGAAGTAAAGCCAAGATAGCATAAGTATTTGGCCACGGCTGCGATCTTGGATTTTAAAATTAATGAAATCTGACCAAAAATTCGAGTTTCCCGTCGAAAAAAACCCTCTCATGCCGAGTTTCACGAAAATCGATTGAACAGGAGCCGAAAAAGTATTTTAGGTCAGGGCCACCATCTTGGATGTTTGAATTTTGAAAATCTGTTCAATAATAATTCAAGTTCCCCGTCGAAATACACCCCCTAGTACTGAATTTCACAAAAATCGATGGATCAGGAGCCGAGATAGCATTGTAGGCCACGGCCGCCAGCTGGGGGTTTGAAATTTTGAAAATCTGACCAAATATTCGAGTTTCCCGTCGAAGAATACCTCCGGTTACCGAGTTTCAGGAAAATCGATCGAACAGGAGCTGACTTGGCATTTAAGGCAACGGCCGCCATCTTGGATTTTGAAAATATGACCAAAAATTCGAATTTCCCGTCGAAAAATACGGCGTGCCACTAATTTTCAACAAAATCCGTCGAAAAATATCCCTAAAGCCTGAAATCTCGTCCATAATGCTGTAACGTCCCTCGTTTCATTTAAATCCCTCTGTTACCACCCTTTCACCGGGTGTCTCCTGTGTTTCCTTTTAGGATTAATCCAATCAAGCATCTGCTGTAGTACTCTTTCATCCCTCATCCTGCCAACATGATCATACCAGATGAGCTGTCTGGTCATGATGTTGAAGTTGAATATGGTGTCATTTTTGACTTCCATTATCTGACGCACTTTATCACTACGGACCCAATCTCATCCAGGAATTCCTACCCACCTTCTTCAGAAATCCATCTATGTTGCTCGTAGCATATCCTATGTCCGTTTCTTCAGATACCGAACTTCACATTTATTTGTTAAGGTACTTTTCACCACATTGTTATGAATTCCCCTCTTGTTCTTTTTTGAATTGACTTAAATTAAATATCTTGTTTTTCAATTTTCAGTTCAAGGAGTTTCAAAATCGGAAACAAAGGAAAGATGTTATGCCAGAGCTGACCAATGTAAAGCAATCTGTTAACAATGAACTGCCAAGAAGTTTACTACCCCCTGTTTTGAGCAAGAATGGAGTTAGTTAATCTCAGTTTTCTTAGTTTGTATTTTTTATAATAGCCGCAGGCAATATTTTACATTTATTTTGTGATTCTAATACTAATGAATAGAATCTGCTGCTGATCACCCATTAAGGACTTGGTGACCACGGTATAGGGGAGATAGAAGTGAGACTAAGTAATGGCCAATTCCTGCGAATATCACCCCATTAAATAGTGACATGGTGTTCGTGCGTTGAGGTAAATGTGTTTTGATTTGGAAGGAAATTGTGCAGAATCTTTTTCTCATGGGCTCATCCAATTTTATTGTAGTTTCCTCCTACTGAATCGATTACACCCAACAGTATGGTCCTAGAAATTTATTGCTGAGCCACCTATAAGTGCAAGGCACGAAATTGATGCTCAAGACTTGCTCTTACTTAATTCAAAACAAAAGATGAGGAAAACATGGGAAAATGAAAGGATAATCTACTCCGGGAGAACATTTTGAATTTTACTTTGGAGAACGCGACAATAGAGCAAAGCCAACCTGACAAGCCCAAACTCCCCCTAACTTCAACTTTGACCAATCTAGGATCACATACTACTACAAAAGTTGAATTGTGACTGACAAATTCAATCCTGGAAGGTTTGTGATTTTGTCCTGCCAGCTTGTCTCTTGTTTTTTTGTTTGTGAATCCCGTCTTTGCCATCCCACGGAGTAAGTACGAAATCTTATAATAAGTGTTTAATGAGCAAGAATTTCAACTTACTTGAATAGGTGGTAACAATAAAATATCTTCTTGCCCTTTGAAGGCGCACAATGAGTTAGGCCAGCAGAATGTTCCCCAACTTGCATCATGTCTTCTGATCCAGCGTTTATTCCCCCTGTTGAGTTAAATAACAACATTGAAATTCACTAGGAAATAATTGGATTATTATTTATAATCATCACATGTTGACAGTGTAGAAAAGAATGAAAACTGACATCTAACCTAGAAGTATTAGTATCAGCAGTTTTGACTTGACATTCTCCCCCCATAAGCTTTGCTCATAAGAGTTGTTAAGAATATCGAAATATTGTAATTAAAGCATGTCATTCATTTTAACTGTGATTAGTTAGTATATATCCAATTCTTGAGTGTTCTGTATCTTCATCTTTGGACTGAGGAATTGGGCTATTGAGCACGCCTTCGTTAGACCATCTGAGTTTCACCACATCGGGGGCAGATGCTCTTCTTCACAAACAGTATACTGTTTCTATCCAAATGTTGTCCTGATTCTTGTCATCATTTTGAAAATGTTTAGCTGTCTCATCCCAATTTCTCACTTGGCTATGATCTTGAAGCGACGACGCCAGGGGTAATGCCATTAAATTCTGCTTATCTGCGGGAATTCCAGGTACCTCTAAAGGAGATTCTACATGGTTAAACCTCAATTTATTTGATGAACTGAGAACGCATCATCTGCCGTACTTTTCTGAATAAAACAAGTAAAGTGAGACAAATTTGAAGTGAACCTCAGGGACATTTTCATTTTATGAAGCTCATCATTTACAGGGAATACTGCCTCATTAAAAACCTTAACCACATGAAAAACCATTGGACAAAAACATTGGCAAGGGAAAACGAGTGCAGTGTATGGTTCATAGTTTGACAGCTTTTTTTTCTTGAAGGCAGAAGAATTCTGTCCTGATCAATTGGTGAAAGAAGAAGAATTTAGTAATCAGTGGCACTACTGCTTCAAATAAAAAAAAAAAAATAACAATTTTTATGTAGTGATAAAATGCTTAAAAACTTAAATGTTTGTGTACTAGGTATGCATTTTAATTTCTAGGTGGACAGTCCCTTAAACCATATTTCAGGCACGGAAAAAGAACCAAACCAAGAAACACCCCCCTTTTCAACCTCTCATTTTTGCAACTCCTCAATACCTGCCAATGATGTTTTTGAAGCCCATCATGCAGGCCCAAATAGGATTCATCAATGCTTTAACAGTTCGCGTCATGGTGCCACAGTAGAAGATCTTAGGCACACAGGACCTCAATCACTACTACCTGGTAAGGACCCGTTACGGCCTTTCAATGCAGAAAAAAAGATCTGAGTGGAAGAAGGGGAGATAGAAATGAGAAAAAACTGAGGAACCTCAATGTACTTTTGCAATGTTTTCCTGTCTCCTCCTTCTCTCCTACGATTTAAAAGGAAAATTCACTTTTGATAGGATTGAAAGTGTATCCTGGGATAAGCATGTCAAAATGCCCTTGTGAATGGATTTTTATTTCACCATTTTAAGTCATCAAGGGTGTCCGAAAACTTAGGTTTTGAAAGATTTTAGTCCCCCAACCTCCTCCAACCCCATCAGACCCCCAAAGACAGCTTTTATGGGCTATTTTTGACTATGTCAACCTCTTTTCTCCCTATATTTCGTAATCTCTGATAGAATTGAACCAAAATTTGTCAGAATCTACATCAATCAGCTTAGTTTTTATAAAAAAAATTCATTGTCATCGGATAATATTTTAGCTTCTAAAAAAAATCGTAAAATTTTAAACATTTTCATTTGTTTCCTTTTTTCGTGGCTAGGAGACGTATGGAAACGAGGACACAACCAAAAAATATCCCTCTTCATAAATTATACATCCAATAAGTTACAGAAAAAATTTTGTGTTGATCAGAGTGATGCACAACATAAAAACTCAATTTTCTGTCCTCAAACCGGTCTAATAACCACCATACCCTCCTTTGATGACTAGGTGTTTAGGAATGAAGAGAGAAACATTAGGTTTCATTGTCTGACCACTTAGGTGATCCACTTCAGTAGCTTGAGTCAAAATTTCGTGTTGATCGGAATGGTGCTCAACACCTAAGACTGCAATTTTCTAACCTCAAAACGCCCAAAATATCTAAATCAGCACCCATTATCACTCCGTGTGAAAAAAAAGGGAGGTACATCCGATCGTATTGACCTACCTTATGAGTTAAACACTGAAGTACCTTGAGTCAAAAGGACTATGTGCAAAACGGGCCATTTGGGGCTCGGGGCGGATACCTTTAAGACTTGCCCTATTCATTCACCTAACAATCCCCCATCTTTTCCCAAAGTTTCAAGCCCCCCAAAAATTTTGGGGTGACGCGGCGGGGGGTCAAAGTTAAAAACCGGAAAAATTTCGCGAATTTATTACTCGAAAACCCTTACTACCCCCTACTTTTGGGGGATTTTAGCCCCCCAACCTCCTCCAACCCCCTCAGACTCCCTAAGACCGCTTTTATGAGTTATTTTTGACTGTGTTAACATCTTTTTCCCAGATCTTTCGTAATCCTCGATAGAATTGAACCAAAATTTGTCAGAATCTACATCAATCAGCTTAGTTTTTAAAAAAAAAAATTATTATCATCGGATAATATTTTAGCTTTTAAAAAAATTAACATTAACATTTTCATTGTTTTCCTTTTTTCGTGGCTAGGAGGCGTGTGGAAACGAAATTTTGACTAAATGTACTTTAGTGTCCAAATTATGAGGTAGGACAATACAATCGGATGCACCGCTCTTTTTTTCACACGGAGTGATAATGGGTACTGCCATAGACATTTTGGGCGTTTTGGGGTTACAAAATTGCTTGCTTGGGTGTTGCTCACCACCCTGATCAACACGAAATTTTCACTCAAGGTACCGTCGTAGTAAGGCGTGTCATATCGCCTATGGTTCTATGTCCGCATTGTCACGATGCATCCAACGCCTTGGATGTAGGGCCATGTTTTTCGGAGCGCAAGCTCGCGCGTGCATTTCGGCGACCTCAGAGTCTCTACCTTGGAGCATTGGTCATCGCAATGACATCTTGGACGTCATCGTTCTTCCGGATGCTACCGAGATATATACTCTGAGGGACCCGCGGCGCGGTCGTCGTATCATTGGGCCACGATTTAGAGATATCACCTTAGCCAAGTGTATCCAGTGTCTGTCGTGTGTCATATCGATTATATTGATGAGCTCTACCATTTGACTACGTGCGTTGGATCTTTCATCCCCCCTCCCCCCCCCCCATTACAGTACTTTAGTGTTTAATGCATGAGGTAGGACAATAAAATCGGATGTACCTTTCTTTTTTTTCACACGGAGTGATAATGGGTTCTGACATAGACATTTTGGGCGTTTTAAGGTTAGAAAATTGCTTGCTTGGGTGTTGCGCAACACTCTGATCAACACAAAAGGACTACGTGCAAAACGGGTCATTTGGGGCTCGGGGCGGATACCTTTAAGACTTGCCCTATTTATTCACCTAACAATCCCCCATCTTTTCCCAAAGTTTCAAGCCCCCCAAAAATTTTGGGGTGACGCGGCGGGGGGTCAAAGTTAAAAACCGGAAAAATTTCGCGAATTTATTACTCAAAAACCCAGAAGTTTTGGAAAACGCGGTTTAAAGGAGCGTATTCAGCGTGACGAGAGCTTTCAGAAAATGTATAACATCATAGAGTTTTGTCAACTTCAGCTCGAGTTATCGCCTCCGAAGCGCCGGTACGCTCCAAAAAGACCCCTTATTTTTTCACGTTCGGGCCGATTAAAAAAAAAAAAAAAAAAAAAAAAAAAACCATTTTTGTATTTTGATGAAAAACTGATATATTGTTCCTGACTCTCTGTAGCCCCTCTAGCTCTGTACCGCATGCTGGGGAAATGTTTTGGTCACGAGTTATAAGAGCGGAAAGGAGCGAAGGTCGGGAAAATCGGCCATTTTAAACTGCGCACGCGGCGTTGATCGGAAGGAAAACGTCCCCTCTCACTCAGTTCGGCGAATCACACTCCTCTGCCGACCTCGCATTGTTGTCACATGTCTCCTGATCCGTCGCCACGCGCAGTTTAAAATAGCGTACAGGGGCAAAGGGGCTACAGAGAGTCCGGAACAACATATCAGTTTTTCATCAAAATAAAAAAATGGCTTTTTTAAATCGGCTCAAACGTGCAAAAATAAGGGGTCTTTTTGGAGCGTTCTGGCGCTTCGGAGGCGATAACTCGAGCTGAAGTTGACAAAACCCTATGATCTATGATGTTTTACATTTTCTGAAAGCTCTTGTCACGCTGAATACGCTCGTTTATACCGCGTTCTCCAAAACTTCTGGGTTTTCGAGTAATAAATTCGCGAAATTTTTCCGGTTTTTAACTTTGACCCCCCGCCGCGTCACCCCAAAATTTTTGGGGGGCTTGAAACTTTGGGAAAAGATGGGGGATTGTTAGGTGAATGAATAGGGCAAGTCTTAAAGGTATCCGCCCCGAGCCCCAAATGGCCCGTTTTGCACATAGTCCTTTTGACTCAAGGTACTTCAGTGTTTAACTCATAAGGTAGGTCAATACGATCGGATGTACCTCCCTTTTTTTTCACACGGAGTGATAATGGGTGCTGATTTAGATATTTTGGGCGTTTTGAGGTTAGAAAATTGCAGTCTTAGGTGTTGAGCACCATTCCGATCAACACGAAATTTTGACTCAAGCTACTGAAGTGGATCACCTAAGTGGTCAGACAATGAAACCTAATGTTTCTCTCTTCATTCCTAAACACCTAGTCATCAAAGGAGGGTATGGTGGTTATTAGACCGGTTTGAGGACAGAAAATTGAGTTTTTATGTTGTGCATCACTCTGATCAACACAAAATTTTTTCTGTAACTTATTGGATGTATAATTTATGAAGAGGGATATTTTTTGGTTGTGTCCTCGTTTCCATACGTCTCCTAGCCACGAAAAAAGGAAACAAATGAAAATGTTTAAAATTTTACGATTTTTTTTAGAAGCTAAAATATTATCCGATGACAATGAATTTTTTTTATAAAAACTAAGCTGATTGATGTAGATTCTGACAAATTTTGGTTCAATTCTATCAGAGATTACGAAATATAGGGAGAAAAGAGGTTGACATAGTCAAAAATAGCCCATAAAAGCTGTCTTTGGGGGTCTGATGGGGTTGGAGGAGGTTGGGGGACTAAAATCTTTCAAAACCTAAGTTTTCGGACACCCTTGATGACTTAAAATGGTGAAATAAAAATCCATTCGCAAGGGAATTTTAGCATGCTTATCTCGGGATACCCTTTTTACTTATCATTATATCCAACATTTTATTGAAATATATTAGTCACATGAGGCTCACTTCATCTTAGTTGTAGTTTCACATTCAGCCTTGTTTGTTCGAGTCTTATAGTCTGCAGTGGTTCACTCTGCTTTCCGTCGAATTTTCTTTAATCCAAATTTCTAAAATATTGTGCCTCTAATAATTATTTTTGGTAGAATTACCTAATCAATCGACAATTATTTTTCCATTGAAATTGAGCAGCTTATTTATAGAATTACAAGAAAGTGTCAAGCAAAGAGCATTCCACAGCACACAAATATTTTTGGACTTGCAGCTGTAAGAGTCGGAAGCGGAAAAATGGCGTGACTCCCAAATCTGTGCACCAAATAAAAAAATTAAGTACTTCTTGGAAAGCTGAGAGTATGATGGAAAAGCCTCCCTTACCAATCCAAATTTATCTGTATTAGTTTTGGAGAAAAAAATATATTCTTTCTGTTAGAATGTATCTCCTTAAACTTTTAAAAAATAATGGTAATTAGTTTTATATATATATATATATATATATGATGAATTTGAAAAAATCACAAATTTAATTATGGTGTTTAGTTTATTAAGTATGCTATGAAAAACATAGAGCAATTGCCCTGTTTCTATAGGAAAAAATGATTAGTCAATGTAAAATACTCTCTCAATTATCTCTCGTATAATCCTGGATATTTGCAGTAGGATGAATACCTTGGAATCAGAAATATCCGTGATTTTACAACACCGGCACATGTGGGTCCTGGAGCTTGAAGCAAGGCTGTCAAGAGTTTTAAGTGTGTTCTTTGAGCTACCAGGTGATCTACAGTCGTTCAGATTTTCTTTGAATGATGGGGCTGATGACAGGCTTAGAACAAGTCTTTGACGACGGTTTTTGTGAGATTACTGAGCTCTTAGGTGTACTATTGTGGTTGCCCATCATTTTTTTTGAGTCTCAATCACGATTCTCAGTGTCAGGAACCTTGCACTTATTCCACAACGAATGAGCTATTGAACCAACTGCTAAAAAAAACAAAACCATTGTCTTCATGATTTACATCAGTAAATACACAGTGATACAAATACTTCATTAGACATAAAAAATTTTCGAAAACAGGTCTCATCAAACAGGTCAGAGGAATGGTTCAAGAATCAGACAGAGATAAAATTCAGTTGTTTTTCTTTTATTTTCAGAAAAACCTAAAGATTCTAGGACACTCCCTTCTGGAGTTCAATCAGCTATGCATCCTTCTACCTATCTATCACGCCAATTCTCACAAGATTCGGAGTCAGTGGCCTCCTCTCCTGAATTACACTCAGTTCTTCGGTTTGAAGAGTCACGAGCTTGTAAGAAAAACCTTATCGAATTTCAGTCAAGTAAGTCGTCCTCAGCTGAGTCTGACAAAACGAATGCAACTCTATCGAGTGACTGCTTTCTTGAAAGGAGAAGGACAGACTCTGTTTCAACGATTTACTCAAGTTCTGATAACCAAGACCGCAAATTAAGGTACAGTTTTTCCTATCATTAATTTTGGCATTTGTGTAGTAAAGTCAGAACAAGCTGAGATAAGACTGGCCTGCAATTAGTAATTTTAGCCAAACTTAAGAAAGGCAGCCGTGGAAAGACAAAGTTGTGGCCAGGAAACTTGAGTGCCATCGGATTCTATCTACAGGGCCAATTATCACATTTTATTTCGTTTTGGCGAGTCCTTACGTTAGGTATGTTTGCTGAGCTCGTCGCTTTTTAAGATAGGTGATTTTCACAGGCAATGCGCGGATAACTCTGTCAATTTTTAGAGTGCGTCTTACAGGAGACATGCTTTACATATGACATAAGTGAACAAATGTTTTTCTTCGTTTTAAAGTGTGATTTATTGTTCAAACGTTGGCTGGACGCCAAGCGGCCATCACGGGCTAGAACACTAAATGGGGAATCATTCAGCAACAAAGCATCCAAGGCCCACATTTTTCACAGCAATGTTTTGAATATTTCTGCATTACATTCAAGTGATATCTACTAGTTAATTAAATGATCCTCATCATCCTCAATGATCCTCCTTCATTAACAAAAATGCGAATTTTTTCATATTTTCACCGGTTCTAGCGGATGGCAATGGCGGTTTAGAGCGACACAGGGGTTTTAGGCGACAAAACACCGTTTTCAAAGCGATCAACCGTACTTAGACTGAAGTTTTTGATGAGGCTTGTTTTTAACAGAGAAAGCCGTGTTTTTATCGAGTAAGAGAGAAAAATTTGAAATGTATTTCCGTTGATGATCGGTCGAACCAAAATGCCGCGATAATGGCGGCGAGATTGGTAAAGATTTAAGATTAGACTTTCGAAATTGATGCTGGTCGGATGCCATCATCTTCATCAGGTCATTTCTAAACCCTACTTTTTGTAGGATTATATTTTGGCTCCAACTTTTGCAAGAATTCTACCTTCTATAGGTCTGATGAGTCCTGGTGTTGTTCCGAAAAAAGAAGATTGCGTCAAAACAAAGTACAAAAATGATCCACCCATTATGGTTCGACCGATCATCAACGAAAATACGCTTTTGAGCGCTAAGCGTCGTTACTGAAAATGACCTATCTTCAAAAACGACGACTTCTCCAAACAGCCTCTCAAGCCATGTCCCGCCAAAATGAAAGAAAATTTGCTATAACATTGAAATTTGGCCTAGTGATTCCTCATAGCTCCTAGTTACACCTAGGGATGGAACCCGAGTATATTCCATCGTTGCCAATACTCAAATTTATTCACTCGCCAGGCATTATCTAATTACAAAATTTTAGAAAATCTGAAAATTTTCGTTTCCCTCGAAAATTTTGCAAAATTATCACGTTGACGCCAAAATTGTTTAAGGGGCTGATTCTTCATGAATATATCTGCTTATAAAAAAAAAATGATTAAAATCGATCGCTCAGCAACCAAAATACAGCGCATTGAATGGTCGCGTCGGCCGTCTAGGGCGCCAAAACAGGTCTCGCGGCGCGCAACACTTAAATTGCTCTCGCGAGCTAATTTATTATCGCACAAAAATTGTTTTGGTATCAAATTACAGATCAGACAATTCTACGGCTCTACTGTTATAGAAGGCAAAATATCCATTTTCTCACCTGTCAAAAAGTTATTTGACCTTAAAATTTCCAAAAATTTTAGTATTTCTCAATTTAAAAGAAAAATTTAAGTCCAACAAAAACATTGAGAAGACATGAAATTGTTCTCCTGGAAATTACCTTTCATTTAAAAAAAAAGTTGATCAAAATCGGACCAATAGCAACCAAAGGACAGCGCTTTGAAAGGAGCCAAACAGGCGGACTTTAACGGCCGCCATCTTGCTCCAGCGGCGGGTCTCTGATTGTTGCCCCTTCCAGAATTACTCCTGAAGGCACTGTCAATGAGCCCTGAAAGCAGCATATTCCAATCAAAAAGTACAGGGTTTTTGCCATTTTTGGGTTGTAGGCAATGGTCAACGAGGTCAGTTCAATTGGGAACCGGATTTTTGTGATAACTAGTCCACCGCACGTCCGAAGTAGGTTTTTTTGGAATTTCCCGAAAGCTGATAACATACTTTGAGGGAAAGATGAATACTCGTATCTCAATAGCATGTCGTTAACATTTTAAAAGCTTTAGTTTGAAAGGAAACTGAGACAATTGCCAAGAAATTGCATGTTACTATTTGCTATATCAGTGATGGTGTTTGACCTACTCAATAGGAAAACTCTTTTTTGGGTTTAACCTTGAAAGTTTTCTTTTAATCTCTTATTGTGAGGAATTATTTGTTGATATCCTTCTCATTATCAAAAATCATACCCTGTTTTTCTCCTCCCATGCATTTCAGGAACAGTTTAACTATTTGCTTTGGGACTATGCATATTGAACTAAATCCAGCAGTTTAGGTAGCAAAATTTTATTTTCCATGTTGAATTATGACTCACTATTTTCAATCTTTTCAGCCATAGAGTCGGTGACAGCTTTGAACATGGCAATGTTTTGGAATTAGAACTTACTTTTTTCAATTTTTTCAGCTATGGAGTCGGTGACAGCTTTGAACATGGCGATGTTTTGGAATTAGAAAAAAAAATAGAAGAGCTAGGCTTAATGCTACAAGCAGAACGAACAAATAATATTGAAGTTAAGGCTGCGCTGTGCCAGGCAGAATCGACAATTAGAGAACTCCAGCGAGACGTTGAAGTGCAGCAAAGTAAACAGAACAAGGTGTGCATCTTTATGGAATCCGAATTTAATATTATATGGCAGAATCATCCACTGTTCGTCATAGAAAAATTTTCATCAAACATTGAATTATTTTTTCGAAACGGAGTTATTAGAGGCCTTGTTCATTTTGATTGGCTGTGCATCGAAGTCGGATTATTTTTTCTTACCAGTGATGGTTGATGAGGTGGGGAGGACTGGAGTGGGTAGGGTGGGACTTATTTTTTGAAAGTGACCAAACTAAAGGTGGGATCTTATTATACCGTGTGTTCCAGAGCACCTATCCACCACTATCTTTTTCCCGGAAACGGCCGAAAATTGAGCCTCGAGACGAAAAGTATCCAGGGTAAATCGACCCTAAAGAATTTAATGAATTTCAGCTCGCCTCCCAACCCCCCCATCGGGGAGGAGGTTTAAGGGGAGTGCCTCCCATTTCTCGCATATCTCAAATGGGAAGGGTATGCTTTGACTTTGGATTCAAATTCTATGGCCAAAAATGAGAACTTTTTGTTCTATGCCTTTTCTTCCCTAGACCCCCATTTCTTGGAGTTACGGGGCATTTTTGTGGAAAATTTCAATCAGATACTTTAGGCGTTAAAATTAACCGATTTCCTAGATCTAAAAGTCTTATGAGAGAAGATATCAATACCTTTTTATTGGTGTGCTTATGCCCCCTGTCGATCCAACTTTATGGGGGCCACAACCCCCTGAAAATTGTGGTAAAATCTTATTATCTAAAGAAAGGGAGGACTTCTTACCTAGTAACCAGTTTAATCTAAAAGTTTTAAAATTGCATTCCTTATTTTTAAGTTTAATATGATGTTTCCATTTAAATTTCGTCTCTAAGGTAATTCCTAAATGAATCAGTGAGAACGAAAACACACCAACTCAGTAACTCCAAAATGCTCAATTTTCATTGAAAAAAGTCAGTTTCCATAAAGGTCAACGCAGCTGTTCCAACTTATTGGACCTTTAAAGTGTCCTTAAATACTTGTGTTTCGGCACCAAAAATATTTTTCTTGTACTAACTTCTTCAAATACTGCGCAGTTTTGCGTATGTCTTGATTATTTTCATTTTTTCGAGTTGGTGTGTTTTCGTTCTCACTGATTCAAATATTTTGCTACTTTGCTTAACGGTTTTGAATTTTTTCATGTCAAAATACTCCCAAATATCGAGGTTCAGACAAATCCATTGGCAAATAACCGGAATGCCAATGAATTTTCAGTCATTTTGAACTTTAACAAGCTGTCATTTTGAAACAATAATGACTTCGGGTTTAAGTATAAAATCTTTTTTTAAGCTCCTTTGAACAAAGTATCTCAACGGGAGTGTTTTGATTTGAATGAAGGTGGGGTACTTTACTCCTTTCCCCGAAAGGGGCCCCCTAGAAATCTTAGGGAGGCCAAAAAATAGCTCGATTTGACCCAGGAACATCCCCCAAGTTTCAAATCTTTACCTACATTAGGAAAATAGAGGGGATGGGAGCGGAGGAATTTTTGGACACCTTGTATGTGACACTGCTGAAGATTTCAGAGGCTAAACATCCCACAATACAAATAAGAACATCTGCACAACCAATATCAGTTTTGCAGTACCTATTTTCAAAATGATATCGATAAAGCTTAATGAAGCTATTAAGCTCTCTCATCCTTTTTTTTATTCTAGGAAAACCAATTTCAACGTAAACTGATCAACAGTGGCTTACTGCGTAGTTTTTTTAAGAAACGGACATAACAGACGAAAAAAAACTTGCATCAATGTCCTCTGCGTCAATCTTGTCCAAAGATAGGGTAAACCTGGCCCACTGAACGACTCTCTCAAGCAATGGTTAAATTAGGCCTATGCATAGTTATATTACTGCGATAGTTGTCTCAGGCCACAGGACACTGATGACAGAAGAAGTGGATGGATATCCCTGAATTCTCTGAGCCAAAAGGCACTTAACTCTACCTTTTCGGATTTAGGCCTTCGTATCTTATTTCTAGTTCAAAGTTCGCCTTCAATTCCTCTAGAATTTGAAAGAACACCCTTAAAGATGACATAAGTCTCTTATTTTCGTATTATGTTTACAGGCAGGTACGAGGCAAAGAATGGGATTGAAAAACGTTTTCCCTTGATATCTCAAAATGGCTGAAATGGAGTTACCTAGGTACCTTTTAGCTCTGTGACAGTAAAATACATACGTATCTAATATTATCCTTTAAAGTTCATCGCTGAAGGAATTGCATATTGTATAAAAGATGGAGCCAAAGCCTCAAGGGAAACGGGAAAATTAAGCCATGAAACTTGAAGCAAATCACACCAAGTCATGGAGGATCCGAAACTTTGTTGCAAATTTGCACATTAATTAGAGTTTTTTCTTTATTGATACGATGTTGAAAAATATATTCATGTCCTCTCAGGTAAGTCTCTCTGTACCTGCTAGTCTCTCATATAAATCTTTGTATCAAGTGTTGATAATTCCGTTTTCCAGGTCTCTAAAGCTGCAGAGTCATATGAATTGCAACTCAAAACATATGCTCAAACAGTAGAAATATTAGTTTCCGAAAAAACCGAGTTAGAGCGCAATTTGGAATCTGCACGTGATGAACTGGCTTTGCAAAATTTGAAGCAGGAAGAGTTTCGTACGCAAACAGCTGCAGCTGCACATCGTATCACTGAATTAGAATCAGAGTTAAAGCGAGCTCAAAGCATGATTACAGCTCTTCAGGTAATGACACATCTTGAAGTGGTCACTGAGATATTTTTATGAGGATTATTTGTTTTCTGGTGCTGCTGGTATAATATTGTCCATGAGAACTATGAATCAATGTATTTTTAGGATTCCAGAAGGGATTTTTAGTGAAATTCTCCTTTTTGTCCACTATCGTACTTTAAACCAGAAAGGCCATCAATTGCCGTATATAATATAGGTCTCTTGCATGGTAGAGATACTGGCAAGTGTAAACTCCCTGCATAGGTGAAATCATATGAAAATCATAATTGGCTCATCTAAAATGTCTGTAATCCGTTCATGAAGGCCCAATCTGTGTAGTTTGTAAACCGCTTTTTCAAAAAATCCCCTATTTGCGGGCAGTTTTTCTTAGTGACTGACAATCAGGTTTGCTCAGAGAGAAACACAAAAAAACCTAACCTAAATGGGGTCATTCCAGCATGACGCATGAGTCATTTCATGTCAATTCAACCAATGAATTTTCATAACCATCTTAGATTTTAACGAAACTTTGTAGGTATCAAAAAGGATATTCGTAAGCCTTTAAACTTAATTTTCAACGATTTCTTTTAAATAAATCTTTATAGTCCTAAACCCAACAGAACAAGTTCTATCAGTACTTTAATTTGGCCTAGTTTTTTTCAATATCAACCAATTTTGACGGGTGAATGTTTTTATGAAAATGCTGTGATGGCAAAGGATGCCAAAAGTAGTTTTCTTTTCCTTGCAGACAATATTTTGAAAAATCTTTTTTTTTGTAGAGGTGAGAAAAGCGTGCAATTTTACTATGTTATAGCCAAGAGCCGAGATTATTAGTGTCAGGTACCCAGCAGATTTCTGGTTTGGTGCTAAATTGGTCATTTTAAAAATAAAATATCGGGGTGACGAGAGGCACATTAGCTTGTTGTGAAATTTTGATCAAGTTTTTAGAAAGTAAAAAATTCCCTCATTTTCTGATTCAAGTCCAGTCCAGTTTCAAGTCAAGTTTTACAAAAAAATATTTGAGGAAAGCATTTGTCTATTATAAAAAGGTGTTATTGAAGTGTTGGAGCAAGGGTGCTACTCTGAAATTGGATCTATTTTCGTGAAGGGTGGGACAAATAATTGGAAATCTCAACTGATTTTAGTATACAAATATGTATCTGTTTTAAATTAGATCCCATTGGCTCAAAAATTTTGTGTTGGCTGTTTCTCAAGCTGCGGAATGTTAAGTGATTTTTTTAAATTTTTATCAATATATGTGACAGAGAAAAACATTTTTAAACTACTTTCTGCTAAGGTTCTGTTTTTTCAGGAATAGCCCACAAACACTCTCCTAAATTATTTCAAACTTCCATCACCTATAATGCCAAATGATTTAGAACTCTCGTTTTGTAAAATCAAAGGAATGGGGAGAAAAAACTGAATGAAAACGATTGAAATCTCACACAAGGAAAAGTCTGGAAAATTGGTTTATTCTTTAGCTTTAATAGTAGGGATTAAAATCTAGTTGAGACAAGTACTGTTTTCAACCCAATAGTGGTGTCAATCAGTATAACGAATCGAGACCGCTTGTAGAGAGGAGACTTGCTCAATGTTCTGCACTTTGTAAATGGGTTCCGACCCTGATTCCAAGTCCCCTCATCCCTCCCTGAAAAATTCCCAGCCAGTCGAGGCCAATCAGACTGTCCTTCATATGGGTATGTAGGGGAACATACCATCAGATTTATATGTATATCCGTACTCATATGTATGAACATACCATCAGAGACAAAGAGAGACCCTCCACTGGGATCTCGGCAATGGTGGAAGCTTTTACTTTCGGAACTCAAACATTCAACTGTTGATCTACCTACCAGGTGGCTACTTAATAACGTGTCGAGTATTTTGTTTTGCAAACAAACTTAAGTTTGGTGAGCTTGTCTGGTTCATGTTGTCACCCAAAGCTCATCATCCACCTAGTAAGTAAGAGTAAAATGATAATTTTCCAGAAAGCAAACCGTTTACTCCAAACCGGAATATGCACAAAAGAACCTCTTAGAAAGTAGTAAATCAAACAAGAAATCATGATGAGGTTCCATGAAGTTTCAAAAGTACCATGAAAAGAGGCAAATCCACGCTAAACACTTTCTTCAAATGAAAAATTACTTATTCAGTACACTACAGTCTTTCCGGTTCTCAAATAACGGCCGGGTTCAGTTGTAAAAAATACGTTTTTACGCATCAACAGATCTCTTCTAATCTAACCAAAATCAGCTTAACCAACGAATTGTTACTTTTCTATTTTTGGCAGATTTAGGTAACAGTTGAGGTATATTTTTCAGTTCTTAAAGTGGATTTGCGAAAATTTTTATTCTTGAAGTCATAAGAGGGGATTGAAAGATAAAGTATGTACCTTAACTTAACAAAGATGAAGACATGTGCTATTGAAAAAATTTGTTTTATTCCACAACTGTATTACATATAAAATATAAAGTAAAGTAAAAAGTAAACAAAAGCATAGTAAGCATAGTAAGTAAAAAGTATGCAAGTAAGTAAAAGTATGCAATCCTGATTCTGTCTGCTTTGTTGCTGGTTCTAAGGTTTTGCTAATTATAGGGTGTCCCTCATCATCAGGTTTTATCATTGAAAAAAAAGTGGACGGATAAAAGAGGAAACCCTCAAATGAACATTGCTTTTAGAACCAACTCACAAAGCAAACAAAAACAGGATCACAAGAAATTTAAGTCCATTTTCTAAATTCAACCTGATAAAAATGAACATAGAACATACTTTTAATAAAAATTTTCCTTTTAATATTTTATATTTTAGTACTAGGAATAAATTGTTTGCCTAGTTTTTGTCAGTAGAAGGGGTTATAGCTGATAATTGCTTCTCATTAGACTACCTTAAGTCAGTTACCTTGTTATAATAGAGGAAGAGCTGCCAAAACTAGATGGAATGGTGAAAGTTTCTGCTGGTTCTAGTGTTGGCAAAATGGGTTTGTAGAAACAAGCTCTCACCAGGGAATTCTTGAATTAGTGGATTTCAAATTCTAACCCTAATACATACTTATCTGCAACTATATGTATAATTCTACCATTTACATTTTTATTGTACTCACAAGAATTGCAGTTTGGAGTCTCGTCTGCAAAAAGCTGAGCTTGCAGCAGAGGAATCACGTAATGAGTTGATGGAATCACGGGCACGCTTGGAGTCAAAATCTGTAGAGTTGCGCAAAGCAGAAGAAAAGTGTCGTGAGACTGAATCTGCTCTGTCCCTTGCAACGTTAAGAGTTCAACAACTGAGCAATAACGATGGAGCAGAGAATTGCGACAATGAACTCAAGGTTTTGCAAGAGATGAATGCAACACTCACTGCAAAGGTTTGTCCATGTTACAGAGCCTCTCATTGTCATCAAATGTTCCTGGATATCTCTAGTTGCTGGCATCTCTCAGCAGTCTCAGCATCTGGAGGCTGAGTCTAATTATTATTTTAGCAAAGATCAAACTCTTGGTTCAAAAAGGAAGAAGATCTAAAACGTAAACATAAGTATCAGTAATTCCCAAAAAATTGCTGTGCGCTTGTGGCACAAGTTGTCTCAAGTCTTGACCTGCAAAAGTCAGGTACAATTTCACTTTGGTCTGAATAGCCTCGAAAAAATCAGAGAAATTTTTTCGAAAATTGGCTGGGAATCCTGCAAGAAATTGCTCCCATTGATTTCATGAGTATAGGATTTTTTCTAAGCCTTAAATTTGATTGATATCTTCAGAACTTTCCTGTCCCACAGTCTAATTTAAGTCTGCAGTTTTGTTGCCTGGCAAAACTTCTGGGTATTTCCCTCGATATTTTGCAATCTAATCATGCAGTGCGAAAGAATAATTGAGGACCATGCCGGAAGAAGGGCGTATGTACAAGGTTCAGCGTTGTTAGAGAAACGCATTTGAAGATTTGAAATGGTGTCCCAAAAAATGAGATGCAGCAGTTGGTTAAACCAAAGGCAATTCTCTTAAACTAGATCCTACAGCTTTGAAATCCATTAAAAGTTTGAAAAAAATAAATGATCTGCCCTCTGTAATCATTGGACAAAGTGAGCCAGAGATACGCCCTACTTTCGAAATCCTTGTATGTACGATAAAAAAAGAGGATCGTTTTTTTTTCGATGACTCATAAAGTAATGAAAAAGAAGAAAATCGGGAAAATGACTTTCTGCAAATACATTTCAGTATTCTAACGAGCCAAAGTTTTTTAAGATCGGGTCACTGGTTGCAAGGAAACCCAGCTTTTTCCGGGCGCACTTATGATTGCTGAAGACACTAAATTCACTACTACGTTGATTTCCTTCTTTTGTATCTCGTGACGAAATTAATTTAAAGCAAATCAAAGAAAGTTGTTTCTGCAGAATTTCTTCAGCTTTCTAACGAGCTAAAATTTTTTGGAATTGGAGGTTCATTAGGGGAAAAAACTGAACTTTTCCGGTTGCGTGTACATGAGAAAAGTGCATTGTTTTTGTTTCAAAACTGATATAACTCGCTGTTGCACCTTATTGAGTCTGGGGGGGTCTCCAAAGGTGGTCAAACACTCAATTGGTTACGAATTGCACCCATTGGATTCTGTTTTGTCTAATTTCAATTACCTCTTGCCCCCCACCCCCCCCCCCCCCCCCCCGGTATAGGATATGCCAATCGACCAGAAATGAACCTTAATGGTATAGCGGTTTCTTTTTATAATTGTTTTTTCTTTGGTTGTCTTTTTAAATTGTGGAATTTCTTTTACCTTTGAGCCGAGTGTTGCTTAATAATTTGATACATTGTCCGTAAAAATGAACTTTTCAATGGCCAAACCTTCATCACCGAATGATTCAATTTTATGAGAATGGAAAATGCGTCAATTTAATCATTCCCAAAAAATAATGCCCATATAGAGAACTTTTCTTGTCATTTTTCAAGAGTATCTGATGGAAATTCTGTAAACTCTTGTCTGTTAAAGCTTCATTGATCTTAAAATGTTGCCAAATTTAATTAACTCTTAGATAAGATACGCCCCCTGACCGCTTCACGCTCCAACCCCCCAAGCGCTTCGTCGGTAAATCATTTTCCATAAAAAACCCATGTTGAATATTCTGTAGTTGTTCATGCGACAGATTTCCACTTTTATTGATTAAAAAACTTAAAATTTGTCCCATGTTGCAAAATTTCTGCAATATTTTTTGTAATATTCTCTAGAAGTATACGTTCGCGCCTGTGTGTAAGGTGGCTAATATACATATATAGGAAGTTCCATGCTGCGCCGCGTCATCATAGCAGCCATTTGGGAGATTTCATGATCGCGTACTTGTATCTCACATCAAACATACATAGAGTCACGAGAATTTGTTTATAAACTTATAACTCCGAAACTAAAAGCTTCGGACTGCATTTTAACATTACTTATGTAATGTGCAATAAATCATAACTCTCACATTTCACGTTCTGTGATGTACAGTAAATAAAAATGAATAAATAATCATTCTGTTCGGCTAAAACTATTCCTTCTTATGAGAACAAAATGGAAGTGACACTTCTTTCACCAGAAAACAGGTAAAAATCCATATCACGGAAGGCAAAATGTGTAAATAAGGAGAGAAAGTTCGTTGGCCGGAAGAAGAACCTATATTCGGTGTGCTTCACTAGTCAAATATTCACGTAACGAATCGACAGACTTTTCTCAAACTTGGAGGATACTCTTACTATTTGACGTAGAATCAGATAAGCCGAATGTTGAAAAAAGGGCGCATCTCGAGATACGCCCTTCTCCCGGCATGGTCCTCAATTTAAGGTACATCAGTGAAGTAAGAAAGCAATGGGTATGTTGCACATTCAGCAAGAGAGGAAACAAAGTGTTGTCACTCATGGCAAGTCACTCTAAAATCACGATGATCACATTGGTAAAGCAATTACCTACAGTGGTCCTGATCTGCCCAAAAAAAAGAAAAAAAAAAAAAAAATTGCAACATTTTGACCTCCTGCTTCTAAAAGTATACTACGAAGTATCACCTTGGTTTTACAACACGCAAAAGTAAAAATGGCCACCATCATGCAGCAAACTTGTTTAATGAAAAAAAAACGACTTATTAAAGGCCTCTCATCCAACACCTTAATTTATGTACTTGCCTTCCAAATTACACTTAATGAAGGAAGGGTATTTTTTCTTGCTTTTTATTTTGACTGTGTCACATGACAGTGGCCATTTTAAGTTTTGTTTGGAGTCATGAGATCAGAGCAATTCATCATTATGAAATATGATATCTTTGATGATCTTTGCCTTTGTCTAACTTTTGAAGCTGGAAGCTCAAACATGTGGGGCTGTTTTTTTTTTTTTTTTTTTTTTTTTTTTTTTTTTTTTTTTTTTTTTTTGCAGATTGTGAGGCGAGGACTAAATTTTGGACTTTGGGAGTATGTATTGAGCAAATTGCACAGAACATTTTTTTTACATGTGTCCAATTTTTTCCCTCAGAGGACAAAAAAGTTTCAAAAAATGTACTATGTACTGGCCAAACTGAGTTCCCCTGTTTCTGTGTAAGCAATTGCAGAATTTAATTTAATCGAAGATTGACCATTATCGTAGATACTTTCATAAGAAATTGTTCCTCTGATGACCATATGCTTTTTCTATTTATTTATGCCAGTAATTTTAATCATCATGAAGCTAATATTCAGTGCCTCAGTGAGGACTTGTCCTCATTTTTTTGTAAATTTAGGTTTAATGTACATTGGTTTCCATCATTTTGTAGGTTGCAACTTTGGAACAATCTCTTCGAGTTTTAGAATTAGAGCGTGATAATGCCTCTGCTCACTACCAGTCATACGTGAGGTCTCTCAACTCAGAGCTGAGCTCATTAAAAAGTAGGTTTGAGGGAGTCAACAACGAAAAGGATCGGTTGGTGGCCCGAGAGGAATCACTTGTCCAACATGTTGCTGATCTTGAGAAGCAGCTACAACTGCATCAGGTTTGTTTAAGAAGATTTGGACTATATTAGATAGGAAAGAATCAGCTTTGTTGTTGTATTAGTCTTTGATCGTCATTTCATCTCTAGTGTTCAATTTTCCAGCATTTTTTTAGATGCTCAGAGCCGTGTTTTTGAACATAAAATAAGAAGATAAAACCAAAAGAAAGTAAAACGAACTGTATTTGCGGGTAAAACGAGTATAGCTGACAACGGTCTGTTGTCTGCTGCGATTTAATAGTGGTAGGTGTTGGACCTTGTGTTGACCCGCTGATCTGCAAATGCTCTGTTGGATCCGCTCTTAGTTTTATTGTCAGTAAAGCTGGTGGTATAACCAGGTAGGTGACCTGATTTTTTGTTCAATTACTCAGCAGATTCTTGTCTTCGAAAGTTTGTTGCATTTGATTGATTCCTACCCTAACCACTCCAAATGGCTCTAAAATTTATTTTTTGGGATGTCAACTTTTTTCGAGTGAAATTCAATAGGACCTGGTATCTTGTGTGATTTTTCAATGTCTTTTCCTCGACGATAAGGAAAATAATCAAGAAGGATGGAGGAGGAAGACTTCACACTAAAACTCAGGAGCCAGGATTTTTTGAGACTAGAAAAACGAATTTGTTGAGATTTTTTTAAAAAAGCTAATTTTTTCGAAATGGCGGAAAATTGGCATTTGTGAAGTTCACCAATGAATTTGGTAACCAGTGGCACTTAGGAATGGAAAAAAGGAATCTGGTCTTATTTTTTGAATTCATTGAAGCCTTTTCAAAATTGTGGCCAAACTATTGGCATTTTAGCAAAAAATTGGTTATTTTGAATAAAGCTCACCAGATTTGTCTATCTTGTCTCATAAAACCCCAGGATACTGAGTTTCAGATAAATTCATCAAATAAGAGCTGAAATGCCAAAATTTTAAAGTTTCTTAAAAGCCGACCACGGTGTCGTTATATTAGTAACTAGCGAAATGCCCGTGACTGGAGTCACGGGTCTAGAGGCCGCTAAAATATCTGTAACCCCGAAAAAATGGTGGTAGGGGAGCAAGACATGCCATAAAAAAAATTATAAAATCGATAGAAAAATGTGTTGAAGGGAGAGGGTGATGGAGTTAGAAAAATGAGCTGGGGGGAGGTAGAATAAATGCTGGCAAAGAAATTAGAACTAACCTAACAATGATTTGAAAAAAAAAAAAGAAAAATGAAGAAAGAAATTGAAATAATACATCAGCTGATGGCAAACAAAGGTTACCGAGGAAACCAAGGAATGGAACTTTCATAAAAACAGATTAGTGGAAAACAGCGTAAGTAGGGCACTTGCGTTAATTACCGTTTATAAGTATACGGTAAGTGCGATTTAACCAAAAATCTTTACAGTTCTTTATGAGATCAAAGTGGACAAAATTACAAAATTTGAATAGGCTAACGTAAATCTAACGATAGTTATTGTGAACGAAAGAATTGACGACATAGGTCGGGTAACTATTATAGGTGGGATCTTAGTCGCAGAATCCGAATTTTACAATCCAAAAAGCTTCAGATAGAAAGGGGGGGGGCAATTCAAGAAGGCGGCTAAAATGGGCTTCCTGGTGAGAAACTGGCTTTATACAGGGTGTCCAGAAGCTAGCGTACTTAACTTTCAGGATCGATATTTCGGCTCAAAATATGACTTTTTTTCCCATACACGTATGCCTGAAAACGCTTTATAAGTGAGCTATGCGCTCCCAAAGTTGCCATTTTTTTCTTTCAAATTGATGTAACTCCTCCTTATTCAGTCGTAAATGGCTATTAAATTTGTGCAGGGAGGAATATTTTAGCGTGCTATTCATTTGTTGTGTTCTCAATTACGTACATCTTCGGAAGATGATGTTACAAGCGTCCCCGAATTTCAAAATTGCGATAGCTATTTTGGTAGATGATATTTGTAAAAACGGACTACGGCACGAGGAAAAACGCTAAAAATCAGGGGCACAAAGCACTACACAACATTTTCCAGAAAAGCGTTATTTCGATGCAACAGAGCTTTGAAGAAGTACCAGATTTTCGAAGCTCCTTGTTAGGTAGACAATTATTACTGCAGGGATAGTGATGAAATTGCCTACAGAGCAAGGGGCTTCAAAAATTCCGAAGCTTTTGCGACGGCTCTTCCAAGCTCCTTGCTACGCAGGCAATTATCCTTTCTTTGCCATAAAATCAAAGGATTACTGATTTGCCATTGAAACCATGAAAAAACTTAGTAAACTTTCCTAATTATTAGGGAACAGGGCATTATCTATTTTGAAGAACATAGTCCGATTTGTTGTGAAATGTTCGGGAAAAAGTCCCTAAACCCCCCCCCCCCCCTCCGGTAACTTTTGAACGGTTAGAGATAGAAAAACGAAACTTTGGAAATGTTTCTATCTCTAAGGGGACCATCTTCTAGGGGGGTCAAAATTTTTGCCCCTCCCTCGAAGGGGTGGGGGGGGGGCAACTTTTTTCTTCTTCTAAATGGTAACCCCTATCTTGTGATACATTGTTGTAAGAAGCATTAAAAACTAAGAATTTTGGCGAAAATTGCACCTCAATATCTTAATTTTTGACCAAGTTATAACGGGTCAAAGGTCAAATTTGACCTATTTTCAAAAAATCATAACTCCGGTTCAAATTATCGTAGAGAAAAAAATAAAACGGGAAAATTTAGAAAATTGTAAGCAATTTTAAGTAAAAATCACAGAAACCACCTCTAACTAATTTTAACTCAAAATAAACAGGGTCTCGATGAAGAGTTCCGAGAACCTGGGAAAAGGATAGTATAACACTACGAAATTAGAACACCTTTTTTCCGCTCTTCTTTTTGTTCTGAAATCTTCCTTTACATGAGCCCTTCGGAGTTTTGTCATGCACCACAGCGAATGAAACAACTTAAATAAAATTCCATCAATTCAAACAGGGTCTCGATGAAGAGTTCTGAAAACCTAGGAACAGTTTAGTATAACACTATGAATTTAGAACGCTTTCTCTGCTCTTCACTTTTTTCCTGGAGGTTCTCTTCACAAGAGTTTTTCGGGCTTTCGTCGCTTACCATGGCGAATAAAAACAACTTAAATAAGTTGCATCATTTCAAATAGAATCTCGGTAAAAAATCCGAGATCCTAGAAAAGGAAAGAAAAAAAAACTAGTACAGCCCTCGCGAGCTTAGAACTTCACCTCCACTTTATTTCTTCCGCAAAAAGGAAATCAACTCAAAATTATTCAGAACCGATCGTCATGAAAAGTTCCCACACAGGGACAACAAGATCCCGCAAAAACGGACAAGCTATCTTTCCCATTTATCAAAAAATAAAATAAAACCAAAATAAAATTCAAGCAACCCTCACGCAGCAGCGGGAACCAAAAGGAGCAAATTTAAATTCCCCGTGCTAACGCAGCTCCCCATTGGTGCACTGCTGTATGCACTTGCCCAATCAAAGCGCCGCTGGCGTACTGCAGCGACCGAGCGGATACCAGGAGCCAATGAAATCAGTCTACCTTTGGCAAAGCTTGAGTGCATGACTCTTGAAGAACGAAAAGATTGATATATGACACAATATGCCTTCACCAACGTGTACACGGGACATTCGTTTTGTTACCTATGCCCCCATAGCACTCAGTTCAAAGTAGGCTTTCCGGGTGTGCGGGCGGGGGGGGGAGTCTCGACCTTTCAGAGGTCAGTAACAATCTAAAATCTAATTTTTATCAATAGCACCTGCTCTTGCAGTCTGGTGGTTGAACCTTTGATAACCCTGTATTCTGCATCAAATCATATTTGTCTCTTTTTTGTGTCAGGTTAAGATCGATGAACTTAATGCAAGGAACACACCTTCAATTCCAGATGCTGAAAGTGGTCTGACATTGAAGGAGAAGAAAATTGCTAGCTTGGAAGCGGAGAAAGAAGTATTGAAAGGAAAACTGCAACAATTGGTATATTCTGATCTTTCCTGAACCTGCTTCACATTAAATTCTTTCCATGAAACTAATATTCAAATCTTGGCAAACTTGGCTTTTAATATATTCTGCTCTGACAGAAAAAGGATGAAAAAGAAACCAAAATAGCACTGCCAACATTTTAAGATGCTCCTTAAATCTTTAGTGACATGAAATCTTATAGCACCAATGTCATAATTTAATCAGGACGTGCAAAATCCGCTAATGTCCATTTTTCCAGTCTTCAGTTTTTTTAGTGCATAATACTTTTAAAGAGTTGATACAACCATAAAAGTGACGATAGGACTCGTTTTGGGATTAAGAAAACCGCAAGACAAGTTTTAACACCACTTTCGTGATTGCCACGAACTCAGAAAAGGATTATGAAAACTCAAATAAAATGAAGATTGGAAAATGGACATTAGCGGTTTTCGCACGTTCCGATTCAATTGTTGGAACCTTTAAATGCAAATCTCTCATGTGGAGGTTTCAAGATCAGGAAGTTTCGATGTGTCTGTCAAAATATTAAAGCTAGAGATTTAAAAGGTGATTAAAATAGGTCTTGTTGCCCACGAGATATATGGCCAACTGAGAATACAGTTCCGGTAACATCACACAAAAATAAATAAATACGTGAAATAGTCTAAAATTCACTCCTGAATACAACTTTTTCTGCAAGTTTTAAAAAAATTCCTGTCCATAGTCTGTGGCAACCAAGCTTGCTGTGAGAGAGGTAAAAAAAGACAACTTGCTTGAACCTTGCAAAATGGCATCAGTTATCCTCACATATAATAAAAGAACAACTTAATTTGGGGAAAAGGCTGCAAATAAAGAAAAAGGAATAAACAAAACCCGGAACGTTTCAAAATAATAACAATTTCATTATCAACCGGAAAATAAATTAAAAACAAAAACGAGCCGTCGCTCCGCTGTAATTGCGAGACCGAGACTGAGTCCGGACGAGTCTCGGTCTCGCAATTACAGCGGAGCGACGGCTCGTTTTTGTTTTTAATTTATTTTCCGGTTGATAATGAAATTGTTATTGTTTTGAAACGTTCCGGGTTTTGTTTATTCCTTTTTCTTTATTTGCAGCCTTTTCCCCAAATTAAGTTGTTCTTTTATTATGTGTATTTTGGCTGATTAAGTTGTTTCTCATTCTTACATATAATTTTATGGTTATAAAGCATGGTTTTATGGTTCGTTCTTTTTCTTTCTTTTTTTTAGGAAAAAGCAAGAATAAAGTCATTAAAGTAATTGAAATCCTTTGTGACGAAAGCTGATAATGGTTTGCAATAGAGTTGGGCCGGGTATCCGGCGATTATCCGGATTGCCGGATTATCCGGTCGGATACGATTTTTGCGAGTATCCGGATCCGGCCGGATAATCGCGCTATCCGGTTTTTGGACCCGCCGAATAGTGCTTTTTTGGCCCTGAAAATTTCGATAAATTTTTGGTGATATTCTTTCTTTTTTCTTCCCTATCAATACAATTTTCTGTATTTTTTCCTGAAACTTATGACTTTTTTTTCTTCTCCTTCAATACAGCTCTGTTTATTTTTTTTTCTTTCAACATGAATTACATGCTGCTAAGTCTTGAACAATTTTAATCAAAGGGTACACACGGCGATCAAGTCGTTACCTTCTTTTAAATTGAAATATTTCCAACGCGCACTCGCGCTTTTCGGCGCACTTTCAGTCATGGTAATTGTTCGACCTTTATTACCGGAATAACGCACATGTTCTGCTAATTGACGCGATCGCAACGTTAATTCCTTAAGTCCGCGACCCGCGTGTTTCACTTTCATAGATGCAGGTGGATAAGAGAATAACAAACAACAACGCCACCAACATATGCATAATTCCCCGTTTTTAGTCGGTGCAAAACTCCGCATTCATCGTAGTGTCGCAGTTTCGCAGCATTCGTCGTAGTTTCGGTAATATCGAAACGAAGGCCAATTAAGTTTTTGATCGGTTGAAACATCCATTTCTCTCGTTCATTTAGAGATTCTCATCAACAGAAATTGACCAAATAATTTTCCGTCAAGACTCAAGACAGGCTTTGATTTGCTGTGACTTTGGATTGGCATGCGGCGGCGCACGGTGGATCGAAACCTGCAAAAAGTCGGACATGGGCGATTCTCACAAATAGTCATTTCATTGATGTAAATGTCTTCCCAAAGAGTTATATTTTATGACACAGGTATTGGTTTTCAATTTTTTAACCCCAGTTTAACGCACACAGCCTCCTAAAGTGGCTCAGGCGGCACTCGAAAAATGTTGCCTCACTCGGGACAAACCGTTTGCCTGTTGGTATTTCCCTCTGATAGATTTATGACAATTTCTGACTAAAGTAGCTTGTCCTCCTCCTTAAGTAGAATATATTTCACTAATAACAAGTTAAAATATCGCTATTTTTATAAGCGGTATTCTTGCTTAAAAGTACCCTCCTCAATACCGTAAAAATAAGAATATAGCTAGACTTTTAACTAGCTATTTCAGCGTATTTCAGGGAAACCTTTGTATAGCAGTGTTAACTGATCCCTGAAGATTCATTATCAAGAAAAATTGGCTGCCCCAAAGTGCCATTTTGGGAACAAAGCTTAAATGATTTTGAAAAAGTGAAGTTCATAAAATGGTGGCTCGAGAGAATTCGAATTTCACAGGTCTGTGGCGAATAAACACCGGGCATTTGATAGGTGATCTGTAAGTAATTTTTAGTGCTGAGTCCGAAAATGACCTTGGTTTTTCTCCAACACCCACCGATTTTCCGGAAATTGAGATTTTCCACTTAAAATGGACTTTTCGAGAAATGTGATTTTCCGGAAAACTGGTGCATGGTAAAGAGAAACCAAGGTCATTTTCGAATCCAGGAGACAAAAATACATGAGAAAACATGCCTTGCGTGGTTAAAAAAATGTCCACGTTGGAAACAGATAACTGGGTTTTCCTCTCAAATGTCCTAATCGACGCATATGATACTGATCCGTTTGTTTTGCGTCTGAAAAGACGGGAAAATTATATCAAGTTGGTGTCTAATGGAGCATTTTTCATCTACTACTTGATGCTAAAGTCAAAAATGGCCTAAATTCTTTTCTATCTTCTAACTATTTCCCAAAAACTCGCGTTTTTTGACATCGGATTTTTTTTTTTTTATGTTTAATTTCTTCGGAAAATTAGAAGTTAATAGAGAAAATTGAGGTAATTTGAGCTTCAGCAGCAATCATTAGGCCGAAGAAGCTCCATTAGATACCTAAGTATAAATAAAGGCAGTGTACAATGGTGACTCACGGGGCCCTTAATTAGGAAGGCTCGAATAATACATGATTTGTGTTGATTGATGTGTATTTGATTTGTATTTTTCTCTCATATTTTTCCCCCTTGTCATTTTCTTTTGTTAGAAAGCTAAAAAGGTGCCCCAGGAATGAAGGGGAAAGGAGATCCTCTGTTTTCCTCTCAACATTTTCGGATTTCTATTAATTCATTTTTTGGGGGAGAGGAGGGGGAATGGTAAAAGAGATGAGTAATATACGTCTTATATACGATATTTAAACATTTTACCGGAGAGAAAAGTCCATTGAACACTTAAAACTTCGATTGAAATGAGTGTAGAAAGTTTAAACTTATCTGTTGTTAAACAATATCTCTTTATTTATCTGAAATTGAGCCAAAATACATATCTAAACCCAATAATCAGGAAAATAGTCATCAAAAATGAAATCTGCGACGAAAAATACATAAGAATCATGTATCCTGATTTGTTTTATGAGCGCAAACACTACGTAAATGAGCAAACCAAGTCGCGTGATGTGCCATGTCCGGCCTGCCCTATGACTCGATCCACCGTGCGGCGGTGCTTTCAAAAGTGTCAGATTGGCAGCTGTTTTCCACTTTTGTTTTGTTTACATTTCTGACTTCTGATAACACCCTCCTGCTGAACATATGAGCACAGCTGCGAAAAGCTAGAAACTGCCTTGCTATATTTATGACACATATTATTTGTCAACCATGATTTTTAATGGAACGCCGTTAGTGTCAAAACCCTTTTCTTGCGCGCGCGGAATTTTTTCTGGCGCGCGGAATATTTTTCCGGCGCGCGGAAAGAAAAAACCCGTTTTCGATGAAAATCTCTGAATTTCCGGATTCCGCGCCGGTTTTCGATATATTTGCGCCGTTTGTGTCAAAACTATTTTTGTCGGCGCGCCGCTTCAAATCTGTTCCGCGCGCAGAATTTTCGATATATCGATTCCTGCTCGCCGTTTGTGTCAAAACTATTTTTTCCGGCGCGGCGCTCCAAATCTGTTCCGCGCGCAGAATTTTCGATATATCGTTTCCCGCTCGCCGATCGTGTCAAAACTGTTTTTTGCGGCGCTGCACCAGAAAATAATTCCGCGCGCCACTTTTTCGATATATCGATTTTTCCGCGCGCGGAGAATATTCAAACAACCTACAAATATCTACAATCTCATGAGAATACCGGACCCTCAAGTGATAATTGACTCCAAAACCATCTTAGCAAGAACTGAAATCGAACTATACCAGGAACTAGAATCCCACATAATCAGTAACCAAATCTCATGTTAAACTTTCCACCATTTAGCGGTGGCTGTTTGTCTACACGACTAAGGCCAATGAACTATACCTAGAGTGCGCAAGCTCTCAAAAAAAAAAAAAAAAAAAAATATTATCTCTTTTTTGAACGATTTCCATTAAACCGTTGGAGGGGGAAAAGTGCAGTGTTGCCGATAATTTAAATTTATTTATTCCTGAGTCCTGAAAGTTTGCTTAATTGAATTTATAGTTTATCATTAGCCATTCAGGCCGTACTGCAGATAAAGAGATGAAGGTCCACAGTTAGAGTTTCTCTAGGGTTCTTTCCTTACTTAAAAAGATACAGGATGACTAAGTCTGATGGACCTATGACAAATGAACCTAATAGAAAAAAGTTATAATGGAGTAATTTATAATTGACTAATACCTGAAAAAGATGGTCAACGTAAAGCAGCGTGAAGTTTATACAGCTACTACTTAAATGAACTAATAAAGCAATGAGTGGGAATTTGAATATGAACAAATTCAATAGAGCAAACTTTCTGGATTCAGGAATAAATAAATTTAAATTATCGGCAACACTGCACTTTTTCCCCTCCAACGGTTTAATGGAAATCGTTCAAAAGAGAGATAATATTCTCCGCGCGCAGAAAAATCGATATATCGAAAAAGTGGCGCGCGGAATTATTTTCTGGTGCACCGCCGGAAAAAACAGTTTTGACACGATCGGCGAGCGGGAATCGATAAATCGAAAATTCTGCGCGCGGAACAGATTTGGAACGCCGCGCCGGAAAAAATAGTTTTGACACAAACGGCGAGCAGGAATCGATATATAGAAAATTCCGCGCGCGGAACAGATTTGAAGCGGCGCGCCGACAAAAAAAGTTTTGACACAAACGGCTCAAATATATCGAAAACCGGCGCGGAATCCGGAAATTCAGAGATTTTCATCGAAAACGGGTTTTTTCTTTCCGCGCGCCAGAAAAAATTCCGCGCGCGCAAGAAAAGGGTTTTGACACTAATGGCGTTCCATAGATTTTTGTACTATTGCAATTGTGACACTAGAAATAAGGAAAGAAATTCAAGGCCCGAATTTTGTTGGCTACGACCGATCGTGAGTCGAGTAAACTTAACCTCAAAAATCGCGACATTTTTCGCGCGAAAAAGCACTATCCGGATCCGGCCGGATACTTTTTTGAATTATCCGGTATCCGGATCCGGCCGGATACAAAAAACCGATATCCGGATCCGGTTCCGGTGACGCGAAAATTCCATTTCGGCCCAACTCTAGACTTTGCAAGATTGTTTCAGTTACGTTGGGTCTTCTTTGACCAAAGTAGGAGCGTCAGGAAACTGAGTTGATTTTTCATGGGTAAAATCGCACCAAAACTATGTTGATAAAAATATAGTTGTCTAAAAAAGTGTAACACCATTTGCATACTTGGTATCAGGCTTTTTAAATGTTACCTGACGTATGTTGGCTGCAACTAGGCTTACGGTGGAGACAGTAAGTGACATTTTAGCTGATATTTGCACTGAAAAAAAAATAGTGAAACTTACGTATCAGGATGCCCTCGTTTTTTGTGAAAAAAAGAAAAGAATAATGTGAATTACTGCGTTGAGACAACTCAAAATTTGCTCTCAAGAAACATTAAAATCATCTCTCAAAATGACCTTCATATTTAAAAATTGTATTATTCCTTGCAGAGTTGACCATTGCAAAATTTTGGAACAGTAATAGTAGACAAAATGCTTGTTTGACCTCTAGGCTGAGGAAAAAAATAAACTGACAGAAAATGTGCTATCATTGGAGTCTCGTTTAGAGCGATTAGAAGGAGATCAAATTGACATGACCAACCTTCAGATAACATTGGAGAGCGACCGAGTGGCGGCATCACGAGCAATTCAGCAAAACAACGACTTGAAGCTGCGACTACAAGAACTTCAGGATGCATTCATCAAATTGGTGAGCAATTTCAGCTGTTCATTTCTTCTAACTCTACCAGGAACCATTTATTGCTATCTAAACTTGCTCTTCGTTTTAAATGATTGATTCTTTAACTCTAGTCTCTTTGAATCCTCGCACATTAGAGACCTTTTTTTCTTGAAAAAAATAAATAAACATTTCAAAAATATTTTATTTTTTATCTTTTTATTTCTTAGAATTTTGACCGATTATCTCCTTTAACAAATTTAAAAAAAAATTTCATAACTACGACAGTCAAAAAATGAAAAGTACAATGTAAGGAGAAAGTACAGCAAAAATAGGATGAAAACTCAAAAAAACTACCTGAAAATGATATTATGCACTGATTTTGAAATGTTCATCTCTGTGGTCTTGGGGAGGGAGGGGGGGGGGCGGCAGGTAAACTTTTCTTAAGTTCTAATTTTGAAATAAAATTCTGGCAAAGTGAATGCCAGGAATTCTCTCAGAAGAATCTTACTATGTTAAGTGTATTTCATTCAAGATAATACCCCATATGGATTGTAGACACTCACAATCAGTCCATTTTTGAGCCGATCACCAAGCTGCCGGGCCACCCTCTCAAAATATCAAGGACCTTAGGTGTGGAAGTAATGGCACTGTCAATATTCTGAGTGTAGATGGTGGGAAATAGTAGAGATGTCAATTATATGGAGGGAGGGAGGATCTAGCAGCCAGTCAGCCCCCATCTGTCTGTTGATTTTTTCTCAAGCGCGTACGCCTACGCCTACTTAACCTTTACCCATTACTTGCGAAGCATCTCACTGGAATGCTTAGACACTGTGAAACTTGGTCTGTTTGTCTCGCTCGTATTGAACTTTGGATAGTTCCTTTCTTTCTTTCTCTTCTGGTTTCTCATTGAAAGATCTCTCTCTCTTTTACCTTCCATCCTTGCACAGATCAGATTGGCACCAAGGGTCCACATTGTGGACCCTTCCAAATCACTCTTCAGAGTTACTCACATAGAGTTAGTGGTAGGCTATGAGAATATTTTGCTTAACTATCCAAATATGCATGCGAGCCCTCAATAGTCAGTATCATAATAATTTTTAATCCTTAAGTAAGATTCTATTCGTTTTCCCTCCTTGTTAATCTTTATTTGTTTATATTTTTTAGAGCAATGAGAAGTTAGAACTTATGGAAAAATTACTGCATGAAGAGTCTGTAAACAAAGACTATGCTGAAAAATTGCAGCTTGAGCAGTCCAGAAATGAGGATCTCCTGAAACACTCTGCAGAAAGAATGAATGTACGTAGTCTATTTCGAGGAGTATCTTACCTCTTACCTGCTAGTAAACAATGTCCTCACCTTTAAATTTACTCATAAACTCTACCATTTCTGGGCTAGAAAATACGCTCTCTGAGGCGCACTTTGTCAATAATAAGATGTAACAGTGATTGGGCTACATTCTGCCATAAAGAGCTATTATCACTTAAGGATACGACATTCAAATTTAATGTTTCTCTTTTCATTTTTCTACAGTAGAGATTAAAGGTGCCAAAATCGGCATTTTGGCCATCTTGAGGTTAGAAAATTGCCTTTCAGGTGCGGTGCGCCACTTTAATATCATAAAATTTTGACGGTGTCTACTTGAATGTATGCCGGAAGAGGGGAGATAATTAATGCAAATGTTCAATATCCTGCTTCTTTCCATAATTGCTCCAAAAGAGAAAAAAAACCCAGAAAATTCTACAATTTTACGAACTTTTCCGGTTTACCGACAAAATCCCGCACCACAAATCCCATGCCCAATAAAAGTTCATTTGTGAGTGGTACAAGAAAGATAAAAAAAAAGAATTGGAATATACCTTAACCCTAGTCTGCCTGAGCCTCTGAACCAACGAGAAAGCCTGAGCGGGGTCAATTTGACCCCAGCTGAAAATCAATCAGTTAGCTATGTTTTTTTCATGTTTTTAGTTAATATCAGTGCACTAACCTTACGAGCCTTAACCATAAAGCATATCTAAGTTTTAAAAAACACGGCGCAGGGTATGCAACCATTTTATCATACACATGTTGCCATGTTGCATAATATTGATATTTTTGTTTTTTGCTCTTTTTATTTATGTTTTCAGATAATATCAGTGCATAGTAAGCTTAGGTGCCTGAGAAAAGGAGTGCCTAAGACTACAAGATGCCTTGAAGGGTATGCAACAACCACTTCATTACACACGTTGCCAAATTGCATACCCGACTCATAATAAACATGCATTCTGTTTCTTTCTACTCTGTTTCAAGAAATAGGCGTATATTCTCTTTCTTAAATTAGAGAAAAAAAGAAAGAAGTAAATTTTGAAAAAAAAACTGAATATATAATTGAAAATTAAATTAAGTTTGACAACTACAAGTTTGGTAAATTTTTTCTTAGCATGAGAAAAAAATAATCATAGGGCTACTAAATACTGAAAACGAGAAAAATCTGAAAAATTTTGCTTGTTTTATAAGTTTCTGAAAAAAATTAAAAAGAGAAAAATGAATACACCTTCAAAGTAAACTTTTTTGATGCTAAATGGTAAAATATATGTTATAAGGAATAAGAGAAAAGAAATGAACCTCTAAAAACTAAAACGTAGTTATAAGCTTAGCACCATATTTATGAGAACCTACATTCTAGGTACGGTGAGGAATGAAAAATAAAACGTAGAAGGTAACATAAGCACGGAGGGCTCAGCTTATGAATAACTAGAAATTAGGTAACATAACTACGGTGGGTAAGTTAAAAATTGAAAAATATACAAAAATAAGCACACTGAAGGCACCAAATAATATTACTCTAAAAACACTTTGGCTCAGTCCTTATTAGTATCGAGCACTTATTGTTGAAATAAGTTTTGGTAAACATTTTATAATACTACAAAAAGCTAAAAGTCTTGGAACTAAAATTAAAAATAAAAATAGAAAAAGTCCCTTTTATAGCACACAGTTGAAAAGAGTCGCTATCCTAAAAAAATACATTAGTAAAAATATAAGGAAAAATTATTATTCAGCTTATTCGCAGCTTTGGCAAAGAACAACACTGTGTATTGGACAAACATGTTTGCGCCAGAGTTATACAAACCAGAAAAGTGGAGAAATCTTCAAAAAAAAACTCGACTAGATTGAAGAACACGTTCATCTAATCACAGATTGACACTTTCTCTGTTTTTCACGAAATAAAAGTAATAATACTACATATTTCTTGTAAAAATAAGCTTATGAAACATGCTAGATATTGTTATCACAAAACATCAACCTTTCAAAACATGGACATGACCTCAAAACCAAAACAAACAGGGTTACCAACTGTCTTTGTGAATGAAACGTGAAATACACTAGGGAAAACACGTCGGGGTCAATCTGACCCCGCTCAGGCTTTCTAGGGGTACTCGTGAATTTTTTGATCTCTCGTGCACATTTTTTTTTTTTTTTTTTCCCCCTTCAAAATCGTGTTCCTAGATGTTTTTGTAGACCTATCTGTGAAGGACAAAAAAATTCGTGCATACCACGAGAAATGGCAAAGAGTTGAAACCCCCGTGGGGTCAATCTGACCCCGCTCAGGCAGACTAGGGTTAAAGAATTGTTCTTTAGGATATTTAAGGGGAATTAGAGGAAATATTCAGGATTAAGAGAAGCAGTTTCTGCTTTACTGCGACACTGCGAGCTCTTTGAGCTGTCCTATTCATCGCAGAAACTTTAGGCAATGCAACTATTACACTCTTTAATTCATTCTCAACAGCATCACAATCTACAGCGTGAGATGAAGCATGGATTTCTGCAATCTGTTCTTTCATAACACTGATCACTTCCTTTGCCCAAAAGAGGTTGTTCCATCTGCCATTGAGACTGGGCCCAGAATGAAATCTCCTCATCTCTTCAGGTATCAAAGGGTATGGTCTGAGACACCTAAAAATGGTTGAATTTTTTCCAAATTTCTCCCTGGGGAGGGGGGGGGTCATATGTAAAACAGTTTTTTGCTTATAACTTTTGAACAGTTCAAGATATCGATCTGAACTTTTTTGTAAAAGAAAGGTCGTAAAAAGAGTTTTCTTTTGGTATATGATGTATAAAAGTTTGGTTAATTTTTGACCAATTATAGCCTGTCAAAAATTTTTCATGAGTTCAAAAATCAGATTTTTGTAGTTTACAGCAGCGCGGATCGTATGCAGATCAACAAAAAACTGTCAACATTACAGCCCTCTCTCTCATGGTTAAAATGAGTTCAAGATCATGGGGAAACGATTTGTCTCGGAGTTATGATTTTTCAAAGTTCCAACGTAGCCAACTGATACAAAATGACAACGCACCGGCGGCGAACGGCCTGCAACGTTATCTTGCAGATTCACACATGCACATATCTGTATCTCCAAGTCAATGGCTACACAATTTTACTAAAATTTATATCCTGCGTAATGCTCAGAAGATGTAACAATTTTTTTTTTAAAAAAAAAAGAAATGATTCTTTGTGGCAAGTAATACCACAGTGCCGGATCTAGGTACATAGCTCCTCATTTTATAGAACGTTTTCAATCTAATATTAATCATACTCATACAACATTATAGCCTAAATTTTGTGTATTTATTTGTTCAAAAAATCATTACAGGTAGTCTCCCTCAGTTAATGTCATGTAGCATGACGGGAGGGAGAGGTGCAAGTGGACTCCCGCACACCGAAGTGCTGCCCTGCAGAAGCAGACCCTGCCGCGCCAACTTTAAAAAATCATAACTCCGAGACTAATCGTTTCCCCGTGATTTTGAACTCATTTTAACCATGAGAGAGAGGGCTGTAATGTTGACAGTTTTTTGTTGATCTGCATACGATCCGCGCTGCTGTAAACTACAAAAATCTGATTTTTGAACTCATGAAAAATTTTTGACAGGCTATAATTGGTCAAAAATTAACCAAACTTTTATACATCATATACCAAAAGAAAACTCTTTTTACGACCTTTCTTGTACAAAAAAGTTCAGATCGATATATTGAACTGTTCAAAAGTTATAAGCAAAAAACTGTTTTTCGTATGACCCCCCCCCCCTCCCCAGGGAGAAATTTGGAAAAAATTCAACCATTTTTAGGTGTCTCAGACCATACCCTTTGATACCTGAAGAGATGAGGAGATTTCATTCTGGGCCCAGTCTCAATGGCAGATCGAACAACCTCTCTGGCCGGATTAGGTGCATGAAAATGTACGCCCATATTCAATTTTATTCTTCGTGTGTATGCAAGCTCAGGATTTTATAATTTTACTTTTTGACACAACGTTTTTAAATTGTTTTGGTATCCAAGGTTTTTAGTCTTTCCCTCGCAAACAAATGGCCGTTAATCAAATGTTATTTTCCGTCCGGGATTATGTTGGCACACCAATTTCTCTAGAGTTTGGAATATCATCCTCTGATTTTGAATATTTTCTACAAAAAGTAGCCTGTTTATGTGAAGTCTAACTATTTTTGGCTCAATTCAATTTCATCCAAAATTAAAATAGCTATGGAAGTAAACCTAAAAATTCTAGAAAATAGCCGATTGAAGGGGGTCAAAGGGGGTTGGGGGCCAACAGTCCCAAAAACTTAGGACACCTGTGATGATCTAAAATGGCTAAAATAAAAATCCATTCTCAAGGGCTTTTTGACATACTTATTCACGGATTAATTTTACTTAAAAATCTACTTTCATATTATCAATGTGAATAAGCTGTTTAGGATCAACACTTTCCCAATAAAAATACAAAGGGGCAGATGAAACCATTTGAATTTGCTGTGCATTTTACTAAAGTAACTAGGCATGACCACTGACCAGTGGTAAGGCGAGGCATGAATTCTCCCTCCTTAATTTTACCTTTTATAGCCATGATAATTTTTTTATGTGAGGAATATTTTCCCTTAACGTTAGCTTTTTGGTGAAAGAAGAGAAAACAATCTTAAATTTTCGTCTCAGTTTTTGTCTGCCATGAATCGATCAAATCCTAAGTTACCCTCTCTCTTGTAAATTCCTAATTGAATCGCATTGAGGAGAAATCTGATTAAATACATTGATTGCAATATAAAATATATGAAAGGAAGGTGGAAACACACGCCCAGCCACCATCATGCAACTCGGAGGTCACTGGTGATGGTTATATAGTGAATGGCTGAAAGGTATCCCAATACGAAGTTTTATTTTGATGCTCATGAGTGAATATTTTTCAGAAAAATCAATTTGCTTGATTGATTACAATATTGTTAAAATCCTGCAGCTTCATCCACGAATATCTAAAAATTACAAAGATTAGGAAGTAGTTTTTGTTTTTCCACCAAATAATTGATAATCACGAAGGAAAAAAACTGAGTAAATTTGAACCGTGTACATACATTTAGTACTTTTAAAAGGATAAGATTAGTCGCACGATTTTGATAACACTGTAAGAGAATTGATTCCTTTCTGTCAATGCTAACCAACTATCAAAGGGAAAAGCTAGATTATCATAAGCATTTCCCATCATTGCTATAGTCTCTGTATATTTTTTTCCGTTTTATCAGTGCTTATGGTGTTAAAATCTTACAGCATTCACATAATCTAGAAATCAGTGCAACAAATCTTACTGAAGTTTCTGAGGAGCCCTCTACTAAGCTGGAAAATACTTTAAAAAGTAACGAGGCTATCAGCCAAACAGATGTGGAAACTACAAGCCATATGGGTATGTTTTTATACATTATCTTTCCCTTCCCCTCTTAATTCAAAGATTTCTTCTATGAAACACGTAAAACATTTTCCTAAAAAATCCTCAAGAAAATTGTCAGTTTTGAAAACTAAAGTAAAAGGTTTGAGCCCATGCAACACCGCTTAGTGGAGACTAGCACCACTGGGACAGAAAGTGCTAGTCAATATGCTGTTCTAGTCATGTCATTTGGCTATGTTGTGATTCAATTGCGGATCACTCGTAGTGTGCGCCATTTCCAAATGGACATACCACTGAGAGATTCAATAATCCAGTCCAACTTGGAGGAGGCATGGCTGTGATCCGAATTGCTGCACACGATAGCATCTGCCACGGTTGCAGATACAACCAGTTACCACCAAGGCCTTAATGAAGAGGTATTTCTCTAAGTGGAGTAATCGCTTCAGGTGTAATCATTTGACCTCTGCATTCATTTCATCTAAATTCACCATGCAGGACATTTTGAGAGGAACTTCAGAAAATTAGCACATTTACAGTCAAGACCATCCCCTGGGAACTCTAACTCTCCTAAAATTAAATATTTGAATGAATATCTTGAGTCTTACAATTATGGCCCCCCTTCCCTTGTTCAAACTTCTAGGGCACTGCTTGAGGCATTGCCTCTAAGATTAGAGGATGGTTATCTTGTGATTGTCAAAGTTTCCAAAAATTTCTCTCAAAACATCTTCTATAAAATGAATTCCAGGCCTAATGAGAATTTCCTCTTGAAGATAATGATCCCCTTGTTTAGCTTCCAGAGGGCTTTGAGACTTTAAAATTCGGGTTTCTTGAGATAAATTACCAAGAAATCCACCTTTCTCCGGGAACTAAACTTTAATTTTGTCAGCAAATAGCATGTTGTGGAGGGATTCACCATTCCTTTATTCAAAAGGATTTATTCCAGCAAAAGATAGGTGGATTTTGAATTTTCAGGTATCAATTACTTAAAGTTAAATTTCTTTTTACTTTTGAATTTTAATGGAACCAGTTTGTAAGTCAGCTCGGAACCTCATCTTTCAGAATCATGATGTCTCTCTCTTTTCCTCCAATTCACTCCTCTAGGCAAGTCAGAAGGGCCTCTAGACCATAAAGTCTGGATTAAATTTCTTCGTCAATTCCCTGAATCAACCCAGAGAAAAGCCTGTTATGGGCGTGCTGGTCATCTTGTATGCAACGAGACAGCCACCTCCTAAAAAATGTTAGCTCAGTACTACTTTTCAAAATGGTTTATGACAAGAGTAGATCGTTTTGATATGATAGGAGGAAGTTAAGAAATTGATGTCTGAAACTGCTGGGGATAAGAATTACCTGTGTTTACATAAGGCTGCAGATAATGCCCCATCTGGCGATCCTATGATCGCAGCGGGCGTGAGGCATGGCGTGTGAGGCATGATCACAACCTAAAAAGATGTACTTTTAAAACCTTTAAGTTTTTTTTTTTTTTTTTTTTTTTTTTTTTTTGAGTGAATTACCATGTATTTTTTCATCTGCAGCATCTTCAATCACCGGCTTTTTTTAGCCAGGTCAGGAACTAAAAAAAATTTAAAGATTGTGGACTCTCTGGTCTTTTTTTATTCCTCGCGGTAGATCCAGTTTTCTCGTAGGTGTATTTAAGCTAAATGATGAATGACATGGGAGGGGCATTTCAGCTCTTCAAAAAACCGGCGCTCCGCTTCGCTCCACGCCGGTTTTGGGGGGGGGGGGCCTTTCCCCATAATATCTTTGAAGTTTTAATGTTCATGAGGCAAATAACGCGTGTCTTCTGCAATCTCGGAGGATCAAGATGACCGCATACATCAGAAGGAAACTAAGCCTCATTATTACAAAAAAATTGTGGTATGGTAAGTGGTTATGTCCCTCCAAAAGTTCTAAACTTTCCTTTGATAGAATCATACATACAGGCTTAAAGTTTATAAGTATAGGAAAAAAGGAAACTTTAAATCACAATTTTTGGTTCATATCTTTACCGAAATGTGTCTAGGTTGAATGATTCCTTTCTGCTAAATGCAATGAAAGCCTCGCTTGAACCACGCATGTTGACTTAGTAAGTCATTCAACATGTGTGGTTTTTGTTTTGGAGTATACGATAAAAGTTTCATCAGTTAGATACGGTTCAAGGCCCCGGTGCATATTTGTGATAGTGTCAAATTAAAAAATGCAAAGTCTCACAGTCTGTAAGACATGCTATACTTGTGTTTTATTTATTGCTAATTATTTGCATCCTTGTTTCTATGCCATTTAACCTGTTCCGTTTTCGACTTTCAGGTGATATTTAATATGTATATTAGCAAAAATAGTTTTAGGCCATCACTTACCCAATATTTAGGACCGTTTTTCAGAATTATTCATCAGTTTCCAGCAAAATAGTAAAGGATTTCCCACAAGTTTTCAACACGAATATCGATGAAATGGGGGGTCTGAAGGTTCCCAGATTTAAACAATTTCGGGGGGTGGGGCCACCCGAACCCCCCCCCCCCCAGACGCCCCGGGCCCCTCACACATACCAGCCGCCCAGGCCCTAAAGTTTCTATCCAACCCTAACGACCCGTGATCGTTGCTCTTCACAAGGTCTCAGGTCTGGGTCCGACTTAATGGAAGAATGCAATACTTAGTGTATTTTCCGAAGAACCTAACCTAACTTAACAAAGTACGAACTAGGGGGCTTGGGCCGCCCAATTGTACTACGGAGCTCTTCCATGTGTTTTTGCCATTTAAGTATTTTATCTTGCATAAAATTTCGCGAAAAAAACCATGGTGCCATTGGTTTTCTTTGAAATCAACTATGGAGCTCAAAAAAAGCTCTCAAAGTTGAAGTCAGAATGGAGGGGATGTCCCTTGCTATCCTGAGAGTCCATCTCTCTATCTAGTCAAACTCTCTGTGCAAAGATAGGGAGCAAATACATTAGCAGGGTTGTCATGTTTTCAGTTTTAAAGTCCTCAAATAAAGTGGCAACCCTGATAATGTATTTACTCCCTATCTTTGCATGGAGAGTTGAACTTGATATAGAGGTGAACCTTCAGGATAGTGTGGGACATCTCCTTCATTACAGCCTCATTTTGAGAGTTTTTTTTCGTTCTTGAGTTCGTTTCAGAGAAAACCAGTGACACCAAAATGTTTTCCGCGAAATTTTACTTAAATTGCAAATTCCTGACACATGCAAGAGCTTTATTATGAACCAAAGGTCCAAGATGTAGAAATACCTACCTTTTTTTAGCTATTATTCTCTGCTTCTACGCAACCATGTTTTATTACCTGAAGAGCTCCTTCTTGTGACCGTCTTTGGCTACCTGCACCTTCCTTACCGTTGTAGGTACCTTCGCTTGTTCATTCAGCTCACCCTCCTCTATCCAGAATGTTTACTCCTCTTTTCATTGAAGGGCCGATACTTTCCCAAGAGAAATAAGCGAAAGCATTTTTTACACATAAAATTCACTGAAATATCAATGATGATATCTAATAAAAATAAACTAGGGGGTACACCCTGTGACTGCTCAGCAGCTCAAACCTCCGTGCAGCTTCGCTTCTCTCATGTACAAGTTTTCAATAGCCTTATCTGCATCCCTATGTTTACAGATAATGACCCTCTCCTCAAAAGTACTGAATTTCTCTTCTTTCTTTTTAAAGATGTTGAAGCCATGGCGAAACTTGAGGAAAAATTCAGGCATAAAATGAAAGAGCTAGCAGATCTATCTGATGAGAAACAAAGACTAGAACATCTGGTTATGCAGCTCCAGTCAGAAACTGAAACAATTGGTAAATAAATCAAAATAAAAAACTATTTGTAGGTTTAATGGTCAATAAACCGATGGTTATGACCTGTATGGACGAAACACCTATTGGATTGATTGATTTGATTCTCTAGTATTATCAACTTCACTCTTTTTACTACAGCATTTTGAGTTGTCTATTCTAGTATGTATCTTGATGGCATTTGAATGGTGATTATTAGAATGAACTTGTTTAGTAATGTTTAATTCGTGAATTTTTAAAAGCTAGAAAGTGCACATAGTTCTCTGGAATTTTTCCGTTTTTTTTTTTAACAACAACAATCCACGATAAACGAGATCAAAGTTACGCATTTTGAGGTCCCTCTTCAACGCGCTGTGGTGTGCCTTGCGTTGATCTGGGTTGGAGGTGATGGTGAAACAGCAAAGAAAAATAACGAACGAATCTCGTATGCGTAAAAAAAGTATCCATACTGTAAGCTCTCAGGCCTCCTAAACTTCCATTTCTGGTAATGCTTAGTTCCAGCCTTCCGCTGAGCCGATTTTCATGATTTTTGTGGCTATCAACAGGCAATTGTTTCTAGACGTGCCCGTTTTATTCAGATTTTGAAAATATAGCCCAGATTTTTGTATATTACATAGTAAAGTTGCGAATTCTCTCATTTAAACAATATAAATTTTTATTTTTTGTCACAGTTTGTTTGAGCGGTCTTCTGAACCGATCTCCATAATTTTTGCGGCTATTGACTACTAATAGTCCCTAGATGAGCCCGCTCCAATCAGATTTTGGAAATAGCTCCTAGGTTTTTTTACAATCACGTTATAAAAGTGAGCGAATTGGCAGAATGATCCCCAACTGCTACCGCTGTGCACAGTGGCCGAGTAGCCTGTGCATTAGCTCTACCCAATGAACAAAAGATTCACATTTCCGTTATCAGTCTTGATGATGGCTGAGTCGTCAGGGACATCATGCAATTTTTCTGCCTTGACATTATGCGTGGATTCGATTCCCTGCTCCCGGCTTATTATCTAAGACCTGTCAACCATCTACCGTTGTTTTACTGCAATGCTTCATCAATCAATCATTGTTAAATGCATCCTCTTGATTTCAATTTTTTTTTCTTTATTTAACACAAACAAAAATAATTTCGTTCTAAAAAGCAAAATATACCTTATATTGTAATTTTTTAGGGGGAAAAAAAACCAACACTAGTAAGAAGCCAAATAGAAGAAAGCAGCCCCTTGATAGCGCAGAACGCCCTCAGGGGGTTGGGTCGCATAACGACCAGGGGACGTAGCCCCCTCGTATATACTAGTCTACCAATAATTGAGTACGAAAAGATGGCGCTAGTCTGGTCGAGATCGTGAGCCCGAGACTAACTGTAAGTGAAAAGTAGTGTGAAGCAGAGTCTGAACAAGAGTCGTTGCTCGCCGGAGCCGAACCGGCCAAGGAGGTGGTGATGGAAAAGTGTCGGAGAGAAAGCTGGAAGACAATCCGAGCCAGGCGATGCCAGGCTAACGGGAGTTCGCGAGGCCGCGGAGTAGCGGACAAGGGTGGCTCCTGGTCCGGGGTGAACGGGTGAAAAGATGCGACAGACTTAAAGCTACATGCTTAGGACAGAGACCAGTTTTATAGGACTGCGGACTCCCGTAAGAGCCAATGTAAAAATATGTAAGCAGTTTCTAGTGCTGCGATCCAGCACGGGATCCACGCAACTTACTGTTATTATCAGTTGTTGAACTTCCCAAAAATCCGTAGGATCACGTTTATCTGCCCAAAATCGAATTTTTCTTCATTCTGTAGTGAGCGGCGAGCTCACCATTACCGGAAAGGCTCGGAAAACGCCAAAAACATACTTATTTTTTAAGAATTTAGCCGCCTAATGCGTTATTTTTCAATCATCGGCTCAGTACTTTTGTAACTTCATCATCGTAAATTACATTTATCGCGAACTCTCTGACGAATACCTGATATTATAAATATAACCTAAAATCGGTGATGAACTTGATAACGACTTTGATCAGTTGACTCTCTTCAGTTTTAATAATGCAAAAGTACGTTCTAATTCAAGAAATGATGCCCATGCACTGGTTTAAACTTTTTGAAATGAGTAGCATTGATTTTCATAACTGTTGGCAGCACATTTATATTTAATACGGATGCACAATTGAAGGTAAAATTTCGAGGCACGAATTGAGTTGCGAGCAGTATGGTGGTATTGAAACAAATTTAATTGTTTGACTTTCGTAAGTCTCAATAATTCAAAACTATGTTCTAAATTTATGAAATTGTCAAAAAGCACCCCTCTAGACTATTGAAAATGAGTTGCATTGACTTTTATAACTGTTGCGACCACATTTATATTTACTACAGATGGCTGAATGAAGGCGAAATTTCGAGGCACGAATGTGATGCGGCGCGGGTGATATGAAAATTTCACCAAAAAACGGCAATTAATAGGGATTATTAATTAACTGCTGAATGAATCACCTCCAAATTTCGCCTGTATGTGAGGAAATAATTATGCCAGCCGAAGTGGAAAGGGTTTTGAGTTTTGTTAAGTTTTCGCGGAGATATCTCAAAATAACGCAAAAGTTGAAGATACAGTAGCGGCTCCCCTTTTCTCGGTTGGATATCTCTATAAGCTTGACAGGGTTGCTACCGCTCCTAGTAATATTATTTTCATTGCGTAACCCGGAGATTGAAGGGGCAACATTCAATACTTTTTACAACTTTGCTACAGTGTCCAATACCCACACCACAACTCTGTAATTTAATCCATATTCTTCTGCACAATTTGGTTGTAACCTTTTTTTCTACAATTCCCATTTTCATACTACTTTGAGGACTTATCATTCTCTATTTTATTCAATTCTGTTGCAAAATACAGATTGGTCTGACCTTCAAATAAACATTTTCATGGTAAGTGCCGAAAGGAAGAGTAAACAATTCATTGATAATGATAATTATTTGATAATTCATGGACCATGTATCACGGCAGAAACAAGGCAAGATTGAGTCTGTGGCTGCAATGATAGGAATGTTTATAGGTACCATCTTGGTACTAGTGGCTATAGTTTCTGGTAGGTTACCTATTATCTCTCCCAAAAATCTGGAAGAATTACTGTGAACTGAGTGCACTGTCTCTTCTTTAAAAATGCAAGAATCAAAAATTACTGAATAAGCTCATTTATATTTTGAAGTTTTGTTTTTTTTTAACAGTAGAGGCATTCAAAGCTGATTTGTAGATTTTCAAGAAAATAGTGTAATCACGAAATTAATCTATTTTTAATAAAATCTAATAGCTTATTTTCAAAGAAAGCAAATACAGAAAAGGGTGGTGGTTCAGCGGTATGGTACCGTTGAATAATACGTTATTCGGCGGTGCGGTACCCTGATCAGCAAATCCTCTAGGTATCGCTAAAGTGCCTTTACTGGATGACTTTTTAACCGCCAAGTGGAAAATTCCTTACTGGTAAGATGCTTCCACCGGAAGAGCAAGTGAACGCCATCTACGGTGATTTATTGGTATTATCTGGAGAAATCATGTAAACAAGGAAATCTTGGACTCGCAAAAATCAATGACCCACCAATACTTGCGTCAGAAACCAGCTTCGTAGTTTCGGGCTACCATAAAAATTTCGCACCTTTTCTGTGATCAGTTGTGTTTGTCAGGTTGTTGTCTGCATGTAACAGCAATGCCATTTTCGTAAGTTTTTTAAATGCATTTCTCTGCGGAAAGTTTGAAGTGCAAGCGGAGAACAGTTAGAGTTTATGTGAATATCGAAGCACTGAATCATCCAAGTGCATTTACATTTGGCCTGAAGTACCTAGCATCATGATGTCACCTGCAGGATGTACCTAAGATGTGTAACCTACTGTTGGCACCTTAGCGGTAGGAAATTTTCTGGTTAGTGGTTAAAACGTCATCTGGTAAAAGCACTTAAGCGGCAGGAAGTTTTCTGGTCAGCAGTTCAAAAGTCATCTGGTAAAGGCACCTTAGTGGTAGGAAATTTTCTGGTCAGCGGTCATAATGTTATCCGGTAAAGGCACCTTAGCGATACTTAGAGGATTTTCTAGTCAGGGTACTGTACCGACGAATAACGTTTTATTCGATGGTACTGCACCGCCGAATAATCACTGCGTACAAAAAATACATAAAAAACAGTAAACACCATGCGCTTACACCTGACACCCAAAACTCAACGGCGTTTGAGTTTAGCAGAGTTTCCGGCTTGACCCGGAAGGCCAGGGCTGACAGAAAATCCTGCCGTAGATCATTAGTCAGCAGGAGCGTGTTAAAAAGGGAGCAAAAAGACTGAAATGAGAGAAGTCTATGAAACATTTCTACAGGAACAACAAATTTTTGTCCAGATTCGGAAAAACGAGCGAAAATTTTGTAATCCATCAATGAATCGGAGATCAAGCGACCATATCAAGACATTGATGTTTGATATCCTCATCATGATAGCAAGTCCTTTTTTTGTTAAACAAAGCCAAAAGAGATATGATTGACGCTCCGCATTCCGTGACAAGATATACAATAAAAAAACAATTTGAAAAGAGGGTAATTAGGCTAAAATTTCACAAACAAACCAAAATGTTTCGGCTGAAAACGCAGCCCTCCTCAGTTGGATAAAATAGTAAAAAGAAAAATGTTATTACCTGATTTATTTTTTCGTCCTGGTTATCTTAATTGATTCTTCTATTCAAGTAGCGATGTACATTTCGGAACACCTTATTCCATCTTCAGGCCACACATATTTCACTAGCCCTATAATCCTTGTGCGCGTTCGAGTTTCGAGATACTGTAAAATGTTAAAAACCAGAAAATAATAAAAAAAAAAACTACACGTAGACTAAAATTGACTGTGAACTGCACAAGGCGCGACCGATTTATTGATTACGTGATCCTTCTTCCTCGGCTCTTGTCCACGGGGCTAAGGAACGTGGCATTATCAGAGGTGTTACTATCGTCTCAATTTGGGTGTTGAGGATGTTGCCGGATGTTTTCGCGCGCTCGATTTCCATTTGTTCCAACAAGTTCATTTTTTTGCCCTTTTTACATGTATGGATCACATCAATTTAGCATTTTTTGGATTCATGATTTTGTTCTATGAGATGGTCGCTGAGCGAGGAGTGTCCTGTTTTTTGAGGCGTGCGTGGGCAAAGTGTTCGTTGGTGCGGGTATTTATAATATGCCCTGTTTGCCCAATGTAATATTTCCCACATTTGCAGCTGACTTTGTAAATACCACTGGTATTTAATTTATCTGGATGGGTCTTTTTCATGTTGATGAGTTGACGTCCTAAATTTTGGTTGTTGTGGTAGGTCACATTAGTGGTTTTGTGTTCTTTCCGGATTATCTTTTTTGCTTGTTCTGATATTCCTTGGCAGAAGGGTATGGCAACAGTTAAAGACCAGAAAAAACAGAAAAAAAAAGAACAGAAAAAGACCCATACAGATAAATTAAATACCAGTGGGATTTACAAAGTCAGCTGCAAATGTGGGAAATATTACATTGGGCAAACAGGGCGTACTATAAATACCCGCACCAACGAACACTTTGCCCACGCACGCCTCAAAAAACAGGACACTCCTCGCTCAGCGACCATCTCATAGAACAAAATCATGAATCCAAAAAATGCAAAATTAATGTGATCCATACATGTAAAAAGGGCAAAAAAATGACTTTGTCAGAACAAATGGAAATCGAGCGTGCGAAAACATCCGGCAACATCCTTAACACCCAAATTGAGACGATAGTAACACCTCTGATAATGCCACGTTCCTTAGCCCCGTGGACAAGAGCCGAGGAAGAAAGATCACGTAATCAATAAATCGGTCGCGCCTTGTGCAGTTCACAGTCAATTTTAGTCTACGTGTAGTTTTTTTTTTTTATTATTATTTTCCGGTTTTTAACATTTTAAAGTATCTCGAAACTCGAATGCGCACAAGGATTATAGTGCTAGTGAAATATGTGTGGCCTGAAGATGGAATAAGGTGTTCCGAAATGTACATCGCTACTTGAATAGAAGAATCAATTAAGATAACCAGGACGAAAAAATAAATCAGGTAATAACCTTTATCAAACCTGGTAATATGGAAAACTCACATAATTTAAAAAGGAAAATGGTAAAAATCTAAAATAGTACCTGGCTGTACCTACCTTTCAAAGTGAAAATGTTCTCTTCGAGAACATTCTCGTGAACATTTCTTTTATTTTAGATTTTTACTATTTTTCTTCTTACCATTTTATCCATCTGAGGAAGGCTGCGTTTTCAGCCGAAACGTTTTGGTTTTATTCGTGAAATTTCAGCCTTGTTACCCGCTTTTTAAATTATTTTTTTAAAGGGAAGCCAAAAGAGTTGCGTCTGTAGTCCATATACATAAAACTTGTGTACATAAAATAACCTTCCATTTTCTTGATTAACAAATTTTGAACTTCTCATGAATGTAACCAGACTAAAGTTCAGGGAAAAACCTCAGAAAAGTTTTGAATAAACATGACCATCAAATAAAAATTATAAAACATGGAGGAAAAATTCTGTCTTCAAGATGTTTTTTATTGTATTTCCAGTCAAGACAGGTAATATTATTATGATTTTCTTTTTAAGGGGAGTATGTAGCCTTATATCAAATACAGAGAGGTGCCCTGCAAGAGAAAGCTAAAGAGAAGGATCAACAAGTTGTCAAATTGGCCCAGGATAAGGAAAATTTGCGAAATAAGTTAGCAGAACTGACAGAGCTTATTAAAAACCTCATCTCTAAGCAAGCATCGGCAGCTGTTATTCCATCCAGTTCCCTTGGTAAGCCAAATTTGGGATTTAATAATCAATGGAAAATTTTGTTGATTTATTTAATTGATAAATAAGGAGGGAATTAAAACATGGGTAAACAAGGCTAAAACATCAAGAACACTAAAAGGCAGGTCGTTTCGAGCTGTTACCAGCTCATTTTCAGCTGCAAAAAACGCAAACAAATAAATAAATAAAAAATTGAGTGGCGACCTGACCCCAGCCGTTATCATGTAACTACTGGAATACAGTACCGAACATCCAAGGCAGACATAGTGGCCGCCTGCACACCAACCAATGTGGAAGATGGGTAAGTAGACCCTGTTCCTACACATCTGCCCGCAAAATACGAACAGATGACAGACGCGCACTTACTGAGGCCACTTAATTGAAAAACTTGGTGATACGCAGCCCCTAAAACTTCCACGTCTGCTCGGAAGTTGCATAATTTGTCTCTATCTTTCACAATATGAATCATTTTAACACACCCCTGGCGAAGTCTCTAGGTTCAACCCCCAACACTTTAGGATTTTCAAAATCAAAGTAATGATCAAGAATGTCTTCGTAATGATATAAAGGTGTTTTTTCCTGGCGAATATACTCATGACCCGCAATCCTTCTGCATATAAACTGTTTTGTTTGCCCATCGTAGCAAATTTAGCCCACCTCCCATCGCCAAACCTTGAACCTGTTGATAATATTCTTCCTCAAACTGAAAAGCAGACTTTAAGCATGTACAAAAATTCATTTTTTGGAATAGAGCAGTGGGCCTTAATTTCATCCCACCTGTCATAGTCTAAGAGCCAGCTGCATTTTTGGCGCCACTACTCCGGCACGCTTGAAACTTGGCAGGGACATAGTTCTGACCTCCGTAGTAAAGGATTGGGCAATATCACACCTCAAAAGTGGTGCGTCTGGCTGCTGCGCCCCCCCAAAAACGGAAAAAAGCGTGCGATGAAATCGCTCGGTAGAGCCACTTTTCGGCTCCTGGAAAGAGCTTTGACGTTGTTCCCTAACCTTCATATTAAACACACGTATAGTTTGGGTACACATAAACTTCGTTTTAGCCCAGCAGACGAATTCGAGTTCATACGGCTGATCAGCAGACTCCAAAACCGGCTTCCCCGTGCAATAAAATCGAAAGAAAGAGCCCTCTTTAAGGCTCCTGGAAAGTGCTTTGACGCTGTTTTTAAACCTTTATATTGTACGCACGTATAGTTTGGGTACATATAAACTTTATATTAGCCCGGCAGAAGAATTCAAGTTCATACGGCTGATCGGCAGACCCCAAAAATGGCTCTTAGATGCTATAAAATCGAAAGAAAGAGCCACTTTATGGCTCCTGAAAAGTACTCTAACGTTCTTCCCTAACCTTTATATTGTGTATACGTATAGTATAGGTGCATATAAACTTAGTTTTAGCCCGGCAGACGATTTCAAGTTCATGCAACCGATCGGCAGACCCCAAAAATGCGATAAAATCGAACGGAAGAGCCACTTTTCGGCTCCTGAAAAGTACTCTAACGTTCTTCCCTAACCTTCATACTGTGTATACGTATAGTGCGGGTACACGTGAACTTAGTTTTAGCCCGGCAGACGATTTCCAGTTCATGCGACCTATCGGCAGACCCCAAAATGGCTCTGAAAGCAATGAAAATTTAACGTGAAAATACTGGCCTGAACGATCCTTCTAGGGAGCCGTAAAAGTTCTATTACCTTGTTCTGGTACTTTTATCATGTAAAACTGAAAAATACGGATAAAATTAAAGGTGAGTAGATTATGAGATACCCCTTTTGCGGCAGATAAGGGTAAGGCCGTGTAGCCGATCGGTGAGACTCTGAATTCGCTTTTAAGAGCTTAAAATAAATGCGCCAAAAACTTGTCGTTGGAGCACACTTACTTTGCAGCCTTTTGAAGGTATTTCTAAGTCTTATAACCATTATTATCGAAGACTGTTTAATAACATGGATAGTAATTTTTTTTCTTTTTTTTTTCTTTTAAAGGTTTTATTAAGAAGTAGAAAAGTACTCTAACGTTCTTCCCTAACCTTTATATTGTGTATATGTATAGTATGGGTACATGTGAACTTAATTCTAGCCTGGTAGACAATTTCGACTTCATGTGGCCGAACAGCAGAAATTGAAATTTTCAGATAATTTAATAAGATTTTCTCAATGGGATACCAGAGGAAAAAAAGAGAAAAAATTATTCCTTCCTTTCCTCGTTTGCTCCTAGCGGGCACTATAACCGCTTTACACCATAAAAAAATTGCAACCTATAGTAAAATTATCAACCTCAACTGAGGATCGAACTCCGGAGAGGAGTTCAGAACCCAGTAACTTTAACCGTTAGGCTACTGCGCTACTCATCAAGTCTCTCATCGACTAAAATCACTCCTGGAACCAAATGATGAGTTCCAAGGAAAAACAAAGGAGCGCAAAGAATTTGGCTCTCCTCATTTTTGTCACACCTGATATTTCCTTTAACCCTCTATTGCATGCATACACATATATGTAATTTAACGTATTTTTTTTTTAAAAATTCTGTACAAGCGCAAAAATGTATCTGAATGCATGTATGCAAGCCCAAGGTTATTTTCTATTGGATAAAAATGACGGAGCCCACTCCAATGTTACAAAATTAGGTTAAAAAACGTGTTTTTCGGGCAACCCTGGGCTGCGTAGATCGGCGAGTCCGGCAACGCATTTTCGGCGCAGGATTTGGGTTGGTACGAGTGCTCGAATGACGTTGAAAAAAATATGTGCATGTGCAGCACACGTCATACTTTTTTTAGGTGACAAAAGGAAATATTAGATGCAAAATGGGTTTTTAATAAATTAATTTAAAACCGAATAACATATTTGTAATCTTGTGCAACTAACTCTGGCAGCGAAAATGACAAGTTACATATATGTCATTCCATGCAACCGATTGTGGGCAATAAAAATGAAGATACGGCTAATATTCACCTATAATTTGATTTATGCTGGCAAAAACAGTGTTCTCCTAATATTTAATCTCTGTTAAGACCAATGTTTTCTTATTTTTTTCAATGAAATGTACTTATGCATGTTTTTCATGTTACATATATTTTTAGGGTTTTTACCAAAGTTGAAGCCCCATTGAAGTATCAATTCCTCTTTCTTTATCTATTCTGATAAGCTGTTCCATTAATTTAAATGTCCATTGACATCTCGACTCTAATGCTGTTGTTTCTATCAGTATATAATCTCTATAAGACTGAACACTGTAATTAAGATATTTTCTTGAATTTGTATATTTTATGTATAGATAGTTTTGTAAAACTATCTTAATAAAACCTTTAAAAGAAAAAAAAAAGAAAAAAAATTACTATCCATGTTATTAAACAGTCTTCGATAATAATGGTTATAAGACTTAGAAATACCTTCAAAAGGCTGCAAAGTAAGTGTGCTCCAACGACAAGTTTTTGGCGCATTTATTTTAAGCTCTTAAAAGCGAATTCAGAGTCTCACCGATCGGCTACACGGCCTTACCCTTATCTGCCGCAAAAGGGGTATCTCATAATCTACTGGAGCGGGGCTAAAACTACTATGGGGGGTTTGCAGAGCAAGGCGATGTGGGCTACTCTCACAACCCAACCGCTGAATGACAATCACACTATCAGCCCCCGCACGGTGCTGACAGGATGATGACTTTTGGGGGCGCCACCAGATAGGGATGGTGTATGCTGAGTCCCTATCAAGCTCAGATGGTAGAGCGTACGTACAGACAATGGTAATTTACCTCGTGAAATAAATGAAGAGACCAGATGTATGAAGACCAAGGTTTATTTGTCCACAGCAACAAGGGCAGGTTGTACAAGGGTACAAGTTGGCGGGCGAATTGCTCCGGGGTTCCGAACGGCAAATTGCTCGAGCGGGAAGACTGATTTACCGACGCGGCAGCGAATTCTGCTCAATGGCTAGACTGACTCTGGGGGCCGGGAGGCTAACTTCGGTACAGTATAGGGTGTGGGTGCTTTTAGCTAACCGTCCTTAGCTGAGACCTGAGAGAGACTGACTTCACCCATTTTCCGGAGTTTTCATCAAACCTCGGATGGAGGGGAGATGGCGTGGGTTCCCACGCGAAAACTCCAAGAAAACAGCCGAAGCCAGCGTTTTTGGCTCTGGTCATAAGACACCAAATCACATATCCCTGGAACATCACATGCAGGCTGCCGGATTTGGAGACCCGAAATCGCCGGGTCCGATGATGTTAGTGAAACAACAGCGATTTCAGTGCCCCCTCCGGCAACCCGCAGATGAGCAGCTGGATTCGGCATCATATGGCCATAGGACGCTGTCTCTCTCAGATCACTGGTCCTTATGGGTGATCGGTCTGTCCCTCGCATGTTAGCGATCACATATCCGCGACATGATGTCACCATGTCGCGCGTGATCTGTAGCTGGACCACCCGAGTGACATCCCGACCGCCGGACGCTTTCCCTCTCCAAGGCGCTTCACAGCTGATTCCTACAAGTAAGTTCATCGGGGAGTGCACCCTGGAGCTTTAAGCTCGAGCTTTCACTCTCCGACGAACTTACCAGTTTCAGTTTGTTGCGAATGGGGTGACAGTTGTCACTATCACCATCCATTCGTCACATCCCACTCATCTCGACTGAAAGTGTGTCCTCACACTTTGACCAGCGAAGCCTTTCCGCAAACTAAACAAATGTGTCTGCAAGCCTTGGAGAAGGAAGTCGAAATATAGGTCATGTCTGCTGAGTACGGGCTGAAACGTGAGTCTAGGGGGGGTAGAGGACGCGGCTCACAGCTGGTGGAGCCCCAATCCGCTGATGTGGTGTACCGATCTGCTTCTCATCAGCTGTGCTCCGCTTCCCTCACCCCGCCCTTACACAAAAATGCTGACCTCAGCATTGACTTTACATTATTCAACTCCTGAGGATGTTCTGTGACCTGTATTTTACCTTCTTTGCGAAGCTTTGAGACAATAATAACTTGTGGATTGGAGCAATTCGCCCTGTAACTAGTATAACAGAATACGATATATATCTTGGATAGATAACCGGAAGATTAAGTGAATTATAAATGATACAATAAATGACATAAGATACAATAACATGATACAAGAACAGAATTTATGGTACGTAGCAAGTAAAAATTTTCGGAATTAGTGGTACGCAAAATTTCGTAGAAAACACTAACATCCAAATAATTAAAGTATCCAAATCGGGATTCCAGATTGATAGACTAAATTTGATAAGTATTAGAAATTGCAAGTTATCAGAGGAAAGACAAACATAATATATAGGCATGTATTCAAACATTGTTTTGGCTTCCACCCTCAGCTTATGCGTGGGGTAGAGGTATTCAAGATACATAGCAAAAAAAAAAAAAAAACTACTAATTTGAAAATGCAAGTTATCAGAGGAAAGGCAAACATAATATATATACAAGTATCCAAAAATTCATTTTGGCTTCCACCCTCAGCTTATGCGTGGGGTAGAGGTACTCGAGATACATAGAAAAAAATACTAATTTGAAAATGTAAGTTATCAGAGGAAAGGCAAACATAATATATATACATGTATTCAAACATTCTTTTGGCTTCCACCCTCAGCTTATGCGTGGGGTAGAGGTACTCAAGATACATAGTCTTCCATAAAAAAAAATCAAAACTAAAACAATTTTATGAGGCTTGGAGCATAACATAATCTTGTTTTATGTAAATTATATGTGGTATGAATAGCATAGCATTATCAGTAAATAGAAGTAAAATGTTGAAATTGAAATTAAAATAATTAGTCTTACTAAAAAACAAGATATCAAGGGTGGTTAATTACTAGACATTTAATTAAAAATCTAAGAAAAGGAGGAAAAATAAATCAAAGTGTAAAATCAGAATGTAAATCAAAATATAAAAATAAGTCAAAAATAATTTAAAAAAAAAAATTTAAAATGGAAAGGGAATAATCTTATTCTAATCATCAATCTTAGAATTACATGTATACATACATAACCATGCTACCATGATATAGTAGAAGTTTGGGTAGTGCCGCTGGGTAGTCACGCCCTCCTATGTTTTTACTGCGGGAGGGGCCCGCAGGGTAGTCGTGCCCTCCTATGTTTTTACTGCGGGAGGGGCCCGCAGGGTAGTCTCGCCCTCCTATTGTTTTGCTGCGGGAGGGGCCCGCAGGGTAGTCGTGCCCTCCTATGTTTTTACTGCGGGAGGGGCCCGCAGGGTAGTCTCGCCCTCCTATTGTTTTGCTGCGGGAGGGGCCCGCAGGGTAGTCGTGCCCTCCTATGTTTTTACTGCGGGAGGGGCCCGCAGGGTAGTCTCGCCCTCCTATTGTTTTGCTGCGGGAGGGGCCCGCAGGGTAGTCGTGCCTTCGATGCGCGTGATCTTCAAACACAGTTTAAAAAAAAGTTTTTAACTTTCGCTGAGAAAAAAATGTTCAAAATTTATATAAAAATTAAGAAGGTTCTTAAACTTTAAAACTTTAAAATGTTCGTGACACCGCACTGAAAAAAAAACAATGAGAGTTAATGTTAATGGTTAATGAGGGTCAATTATGTTCTAAACGTTTCAGAATCAATATAATGTCTTTTTGGTATAACCGCACTTTGTTTATCCCCGTTTTGAGAAGAAACCTCGATTTTCTTTGTTTAGTTTTGTGGAGGAATTTTCTCATATCGATGAGATTTTGCTTGGTTATCCACACATCCTCTAGCTCTTTGCAGGCCGATGGCGGATGTTGTTGCCGAGGTCTGTAGAGGTTGCGTAGAACTCCACTGTAGGGTTGTCCGGTTGAGAATGGGCTTGCTTTTCGTTGTACAATTTGTAGCCTCAGTTGGTCCCTTAGATTGCAAGTTTCGAAGTCAAACGGAGCCCTCCGCGCCACTGACTCTGCATATGCACACGTGAACTCTCCGCATGCCCAGGTGTTGTTTTGAGAAGGGGCGTCCACCTCTGCGAGGTACCACGCTCTATCTCCAAATAGTGTGTTCCCAGCGCTCCGCAGTAGTTCCAGTTCGGTGCTTTTGTCATCGGGGATGCTGTCAATCCAGTAGATTGATCCTTCTCCAAGTCATACACCACCAATGTCCAATGAATGTTGTTGTAATGAACTGGAATGAGTACTAATTCCAGTTCATTGATGTTGCATTTCTTGAACCTGCCTTGCACGGCACTTGGACCTCTATTTCTTAGCGATGTGAAGAAATAGGTGTCCAAGGTTTTTATCTTAGGGAGGTTGGATTCGCTAGTCGCCCTTTGTTGGAGCAATTCGAAGTACGCTGTTATCACTTCGTCGCTGAGCCATTTCTGGGATGATAGCAACTGCATGGCCTCATTGCTTATGTGCATTTCCATGATCGCGTCTGAGATGTGGCGGAGCACTTCGCCACTATTTTAACATGAAAAAATTAATAATTACATTTAACATATGTACAACCTTGGTCTTCTTCAGATAAAATAATACATGATAAATGTTGGTATGCTAACTCCTAATATAATAAATGATAAATAAAAATTGAGACTTACAACCTAAATTTACCAAATCGGCTTTCTCCACCTTCAGGTTAGTTCCGTGAGGTAGAGATAAGCTATTTTTTTATTACCTGTGGTTAGTACTTAGTAATTAGAGCTTTGCACGAATCACATCTCCCGAGTGCAGTACAATAAAATGGTAGATGCACATTTCTTTCATTGACCTCAATAGGCGGTAGTATGGTCGGTGCATTAGCAAATTGTGGGGCAGGTTTACCCCTGAGAATTTGGCGTTTCAGTCTTTTGCGCTCACTTGCGCCCTTTCTATTACCACCTGCTGTTTTCTTATTGTATGGTCTTGATATCTTATGGTCTTGGTTTGTTTCATTAGGTAGGGTCACACACTTGGTAGGAGAAATTTGCTCTAACATGTTGTTATTAATGATCTTTGATGGCTTCCATTTTAATTTACATGATTTTTTTATTCCGGGAATTGCTCTATTCTTTTTACGTTCCAAATTTTTCTTGTCTTTTGTTACTATGCCCAAGAGAGTGTCATGCTGTAATGTTATTCTATGCTCAGTAATATTTGTTAATTCTATGGAGATAATATTTTTTTTTATTGTCTTAACCAGCCCTTCGCTAGCCCTTACTAATGTGTTTGCCACTTTTTCTGGAGAGAACCAGTAAGTTTCGCCTTTTAAACTTTCTCTCTTTTGTTGGATATAAGCAAACACATTTGCCGTCATATTCTCTGTTAATAAGACTGCGTTTTTTAGCAAAACATTATAGCACGGTGCAACAGTGGGTTGTCTAAATATCCATGTTCCTCTATCCTCTCTTATGTTGTTATATCTATCGGGATATATTTCATAGCCGGATATTATTGTCTCCAATTCTGGTGCATCCGAGGTGTAATATTTCGCTTTTAATTGCTGCTTGGGTTTCATTTTTGTGGGTAAGATTCAATAAAAAAGAATATTGCACTAATACTAATCTTAATTTTACCTAGTTTTATTGGTTCTTCCGTCTCTGGTTAGAGTGCGTCCTTCGAGAGTTCTCTCCAACCTAGTGAAGAACAGACATAATAAAGCATGTAAGCACAATCCTGCAATAGAAATTGTATGTGTTATATACCTATTATATGTGTGATGACGTTTGTGGGCGGGATAATGAGTATTATATTGTATGAGAGTTAAATTTTATAATATACGACTAATATTAATGAGTATCTATTACATTAATTAAATTTTTTGGAATATTATTTCCACCTCCACCATTATTTCTGTACATTCATTTATGTTGATTTGTGTATCTCATGACCTTTTTCTCCACCCTCAACTTATTTAGGGTAGAGAGAAATGAGTACCTTCTCTCCACCTTAGCGTAGCGTTGGGGTAGAGAGGTAGGAGACAGGTATAAGAATTAGATGAGCTACATACATTATTTACATTTCCTATTTCTCCACCCTCAAGCAGAGGTGGGGTAGAGAGTTAGGTGTTATCAGTTTCATTCAATTATGACAATCGTGAAAAACAAAAAATTTAAGATAAGTTGTTTTGTAAGTAATCGTGCATTTTAATGGAGTGCAAAATTTTGGTGAGACAATTCCGTTTCAGTGATCTCCCCTTCAAATTTTTCTAAATTTTCTACCGTTTTTCTTCTCTGACGTAGTCGCTACCTCCTCAATTATTATTACGTCCTCCAATTCTATGTGTTCCTTGGCTGCTCTTTTTCTCTTCTCCTCTCTTTGCTTGATCTTTTTTGCTATAAAAGCTGCAATAATCACTAGAATGATAAGTCCGGTCAATAATAGGTGGGATCCATGTAGGATTTTTGAAGCGTTATCGAATGACACAATTTTCTCGTTGAGCTCTTCAACGTGATCTGTTGCCAATACTAATGTTATGTTGAAGGGAGATACATCAAAATCGATTGTGTCTTGTAACACATGAAAGGCCGGCGATTGCGTGTAATATAATTTATTATTGTGCGTTAAGGACGGGGTGTCCTCGTAAGTGCATACTGCAATCCCAGAAACTTCAATTAAGGCCCCTGTTTTCTTTTGTTGTACCGTTGCTACCTGATTTTTATTTAAGATTATGAGGCCGTCATCATACAGTATTGGGTTAGTTAATTCTATCATTTTGATTCTCGCTAGATCGGCATCAGTGCATATGTATGTGTGGCCTTCCTTATGACATTTTTCCACCGACATCTTACTGCTTTCCGCCACGTAAACTGGTTGAAAGACTTTTAGTTCATTACCTACTTGTTTTGTAGCAATACTTAAAAGCACCTTTTGTTTTCGTTTGAGTAGAGGAATAGTAAGGGCACCCCTTAAAATTTCAGCGGTTGCTTCTTCCACATTTGCTGAGAATTTTGCTGTTTGGTATAAGAGATAAGGTTTCCTTACGTATATTGTGTCATGCAAAATGTTAGTTTCACGTATCAATTGTGTAATTTGGCTAGGTGGAATTATTTTACTGGTTAGGCGCTCTGAGTGTAGACTCTGTAGGATGTCATCAAATTCTTGCAAAAGAAAGTGTTGATACATCATGAAAGTAACATTTCGCTCCACATTGCACGCAAGTTGTTTGTTCCCCTCTGTAATGTGGTGCAGATTCCTCCTAATTGCAATAAAGGTCTGCTCTACCTCATTCCTATCCTTCATGATTACTTTCTTCAAGTATGCCCCTTTTGTGTTTACCTCATGACGGAGTTGCTCAATTCTACCTTGTGAGGTAACATAGTCAAACCCAAGCCACGCTACCGCTCCGATTCCTAGCGCTGCAAACGCAAGTGGACTCCTTTTCGTGCGTTCAGTTTGTAAGTCGCTTAAGTTATCTCTGAAAGTTTCCTCATTTAATATCCTAAACATAGAACCCAGTACATCTGACTTATATTGTTTTTGACAAATTTCATAATGCATTGTTGTATCTATTACTAATTTTAATATTAATTCTCCGTCCTTAAAGTAAGCTCGCCGCTCCGTTGCGTATGTTATTACCGTGTCGTTCTTCACCTCCATGCATGCTTCAGTTACTTCTCGATGCATCATTAGAAGTGCGCTCAGCATAATTATCCCCAGTGCTTTCTCCATTTTTGTGTGTAGTTGATCTTTTCAACGGTCAGCCACACCTCTCTCTGCACACGCCAACTACAGGGCAGATTATAATCAATTCATAATTAGATGATTTGTGCAGGAAGAAGCTCGGCTTTTCATTGGTTGATCAAGAATGTTAAAAATATAAACCCATAGGAAGCCACTTTACCGAGTTGCACCGCTGCACTCTGCGATAAGTTTTTCCTTCAATTAAGAATGTAGACTACGTAATTTGGCACGTTATGATTTCGGCCCAACTATCGGCGTTACGCCAATTCCAAAAAATGGTTCACAACATGGTTCCAAACATGGTAAGATTACAGAAGCACCTGAGAAGCACCTGAGATTAATCGAAGAGCAAGTGCAAGAAGAGGGAGGAAAAAAAAATTTTTTTTTTTTTTTTGAGTTTGCACCACTGCAGCCTTCGATAAGTTTCTCCTTCAATTAAGAATGTAGACTACATAAATTGGCACGTTATGATTTTTGCCCAACTACCGGCGTTAAGCCACCTAAAACATGACTGCTCCAACTGCAAATTTCATTGAATTTGAAGTACTTCGATTTACGGGAAGATTACAGAAGTACCTGAGAAGCACCTGAGATTAATCAAAGTGCAAGAAGAGGGAAAAAAACAATTGTTATGACTTTCAGAAGTGCGGTAAAGATTTAACTTTGTTCAATTTATACCATTATGCGTATTACTGAAAACTTTAAATGCGTGCGACCTACCCTCATTTAGTAGCTTGAATAAAAAATACGTTTTTTAGGAGCAATGACTTAAGACCCTAATAAAAATAACTTACTTCTCTGGTTATTGCGGTCCTCACTATTGTTATCACGTAATTTAATATTTTTCTCCTTGCCACGCGTTTTCTTGTTTACATTGATTTATGAATTGAGCCCAACATGCATTGGTTGTCAGTAGGTTAGCGTTACCCACTATTATGTTTAAAGCCCTGGCTCTCGTTAACATTACATTAAAGCGTTTAGGGTCCTTTAAAAAACCTAAAGAGGTTTTTTGAGCATTTGCTCTTTTTGATCGTACCGTTGATATTATGACTACCAATTTCTCCATTCCTTGGAACTGTTCCACTGTTCCAACCACAATTTTTGACCAATTATTTTCGATTAATTTTTGTGTGATTTTATGTATCTGACCTCGATACGGCGTAATGACCCCTATATTCTCTTGTGTTATTACCTTATTTTTCAACCCTGGCGTTGTTAATAGTTTATGTAAATAAGATACAATTACATCAGTTTCATCCATATTATAGTAGCTCTTACTGAGTTCATCTTGTTTTTCTTTACCTGTAACATTATGAAAAACCACCGGATGGTTTTTATTAGGCAACCAATTTGAACCAATTGCTGCCGTTATGATTTTACTTTGACCTTCCGCAATCAACTCACCGCCGTAGAATAATTTGTTTGGTAAATTAATAATGGTCTTATGCGAACGGTAATTTCTAATTAATTTAACCGCATTATTAGGATGATATCCGTTGTTGCTAGAATAAATTTGTAATTTCATTAATCTTTCCAGTAGTGAGGTTCCCAGCCCAAAGTTTGTCGCCCAATTTGACATTATAACTGGAGATAGTTGAAATGGGTCCCCCGCTAGGATTATGCGAGTCGGATTTTTGCCAGCATTTGCTAACCCTGCCCATGGAATCAGAATTTCTGGTTCAATTGCTAAAGATGCTTCATCCACAAAGATGTGTGTAAAATGTGGGCTCGTTCCCAAACCCGCTGACACAAGTTTTCCAGCTCCTACCAGAGTTGTTGCGAGAATTGTATGTTTTCTCAGCTGATGTGCTTTAAAATTTACCACCTCATTTTTAAGATTTTTATTGTAACATTGTGCCTTCAAAATTTCTTCAGGAATTGACGTTATTTTTCTGTTGACTGGGTAAAGGCGCAATAGCTGTGTGGCAGAAATATGTTTTAGCAATGATACTGTAATGTTATCTACCACTGAATTTGATGGAGCGCAAACCAGTATTTTAGTGTTAGTGTCATTGGCTCGATCATATAGTTGATTGATTGCCTCTACTATTGTTGCAGTTTTTGCCGTCCCCGGTGGGCCAAAAATGATCAACGGTTGAACTGACGAAACTCTTAATATACTCTTTATTGCAGTTGCCTGCTCTGGGTTATTTTCAATTTTTGGATTAATCCACTTTATTGGGTCATTAAAATTTTTGGGCACTAGTGTATTTTTTGAAGGAAATAGTGCCTCCCTATCCATATTTTCCGACTGCTGTAAGGCTCTATGAGCACTTTTAAAGGGATAGCGGTTTAGCATGAACGTGACACTCGCTCTATCGCCATCTGAATAATTGAAAAAGAATGAAGCCGGTAAATCAATCTCTGTTGTTTCATTTCTAATTTGTTTTACCACTCCATAGTAAGCCTGGTCCGGGAATTTTGTTAACGTAACTCTAACTTTATCTCCTATATTTAATACTGATTTTTCTTCTCTAAGTCCTGGCACCTGGACTGCCATGTATTCAGTCGTCTCCAAAAGCGGAACATCTCTCAATGCATAACCTCTCAAATTTTTGGCTGCTTGGAGTTCTTCCAAATACAGTGCTAAGTCAAATCTGTTTTTGTAATTTTTTGGTGTTAAAGCGATGTCGTTTGGTTTACATTCTCGGAAGATTTTCTTGTACTCCTCATGCAAATTTGCCTCCATCTGTGACTCTGAGGGAGGGGGGATTTGTTCTTTGTTAGCAAGAGCTGAAATTACTTGAGGAATAACATACTGATCCAATGACACTTTCCCCGGTCGAGGCTCAATTGTTAACACTGATGTTCTCGCTGACCTATTCTCCGATGACAACTTGGCTATGTGCTGAGTTTGTGTTTTCCTCTTCTTCCTCACTCTGTTTACCCCGCACGTGCCTCTCCTGTGTTGTTTTATTATTTTTGATGCTAATATTGAGTAGACATTCGCTCTTAATTTTTCTGGATTGAGATATGGACGCAACCGATCAATCTTTATTTTCTTTAATTTTGGGTGTTGTTCTGAACCTTGATTGATTTCATAAATTGAGTCTGTTATTTTCTTTGTAATTATGTATGGACCTCGGTATTGAATGGACAGTTTTTTCATTACTCCAGGTTTGACCGCTGGATGGAAAAGTAACACTTCACTCCCTATTTCTAGTTCCATATGCCTCTTTTTTTCATTATGAGTTTTTCTTTGTCTCGCTTGCGCTTTGAGTATTGCTGTCATTGCCTTTTGGCGTATTTCTTCCATTCGAGTTATGCGTTTTTCCAATGGAATGGGAGGAGGTAAGGTCCCAAACATGAAATCAATCGGGTGCGTCGGTCTCACTCCAAAAAGTAATTCAAACGGTGATTTACCCGTTGACATATGCACATGTCTATTCAATGCTGCTGTTGCGATCGGGACAAAAATATCCCAATTTCTTTGGTTTTTGTCCACGTATTGTTTAATTATGGTTTTAATTAATTTAAATGTAATTTCCACTTGCCCTGATGTCATCGGTGAATATGGACAGTTTGTTTTCATCCCGCAGCCCATTTTTGTTAGCATGCTCTTTACAGAGTCTGCAATAATGGATGCTCCGCAATCAGAGTGTACCATTTGAATAGGGCCGAACATTAAATTCAATTTATATAAGAAGTTTCCTATTGTTGTAGCGTTATTATAAGTAACAGCCTCCGCATGCATGAATTTAGTAAAGTAATCAATTGCACAGACTATGTAACATTTTCGTGAGGTGCTTGCCCTGAATGGGCCTGCTACATCCACCGCAATTCTCCGAAAAGGGTAGGGTTCAATTTTTGTGGATGTCATTTTCCCCGCTACTAGAGTGTTTCTGTGTTTCGTAAGTTGACATGTTTGGCAAGATTTAACCCAATTTACTACATCCTTTCTTAAATCAGCCCAGAAAAACCTGCTACAAATCTTCTGGACCGTCTTAAAAATACCTGGATGCGAACTTTCAATATCATCATGGAAAGCTTTCAAAACTTTAGGTCGAAGAGCTTTTGGTAGGCATAAAAGTCTATCTCTTCCCTCTGGCCCATATTTCTTTTTATACAGTTTTCCGTCTTCTGCAATGAAGAACTGTCTACTTTTCTTTCTCTCTTTTGACGTTACTTTGTCAGGATTTCTGAGCGCTGCAATCATTACTGAGAATTCCTCGTCTTTAGCCTGTTGCTCCGGTATGTCGTTAAGCATTAAAGTTGCAATGAAATTTAGTTCCTCTGCCCCTGGTATTGATCTTGAAAGTGCATCAGTATTTTTAATTATTCCACCACTTTTGTACCTTATGTCCAGATCATAGTCTGATAATTTTATTGCCAATCTCGCCAAACGATTACTGTTGTTCTGCAATTTCGTGTACTGTTTTAAGGCCGAATGATCAGTAATTACCCTCACTTTCTTCCCGTAAATGTAAGGACGGAACCTAGATGTCGCTTTAACGAGACCATTTAATTCTAACTCTGTAATAGAATACCTTTGCTCAGCCGGGCTGAACAAGCATGAATAATAACATACTGGTTTAATTGTGTTCTCATCAATAATTACTGATAATACAGCCCCAGTCCCAAACTTGCAAGAATCAACTTCGAGTTGGATGTCTAGTTCCGGGTCAAAGCACGCTAGAACTGGAGCGCTAGTTAACAGAGATTTAATTTTCATGAAAGCTTCTTCAGCTTCATCGTTCCACTGAAATGGGCTGTTTTCTTTTTTTACTAAGTCATAAAGAGGTTTACATATTATGCTTGCATTTTTTTATGAAGCGTCTATAGTATGATACCAATCCTAACAACTTTCTAACTTTATTTACGGAGTTGGGTCTTTCATAATTAGTTATTCCTTGAATTTTTTCAGGATCAATTTCTAAGCCGTCTCTCGTGAGGCGGTATCCGAATACCGATATTTCCTCACATCCGATTTGACATTTCGCATAGTTTAATTTAAGATTAAATTTTCTACATCTTTGCAAACAAAGCCTCAGGCTAGTTAGCATGTCATTTAAATCTGTGCCTATTGGATATAAATCATCAACGTAGGGTAATACCCTATTATACAGCAGACCTGCCAACATTTTATATATCATATTTTGAAATTCCGCGGGTGCATTTGCGTATCCTTGAGGCAACACCTTAAAACATAGATGGGCAAAGGGCAAGCTAAAACCTGTATACTTTTTACTATTTTCGTCTAATTTTAATTGCCAATATCCATGAGAAGCATCTAGTTTACTAGCCATTTTACAAGATGTGATTGCCATTAGTGTGCTTTCAAGATTTGGCAGTGGAAAGCGGACCTTTTTGACTAATGTATTTAGGACTCTAAAATCTTGTACTAATCTGAATTCATCGCCTTTGGGTATCAGTAAGGCAGGTGATCCATACGGAGAATCAGACTCCTCCACTATTCCGCATTCTTTCAATCGCTCTACTTCTTTTTGGAGCCACATTAATTCTTTATGTGACAGTCTATAGGGAGGTTTATAAATCATCTCTTCTTTCTCCAGTTGTATTTTTATCGGTTCATAATTAACACATCCTCCCTGTAGCTGTTGCCCCGGGAACAAAAACACATCGTGAAAGTCTGAGAGTATCTGATACACCTTATGACGATCGTCTAATGATAAGTTTTGGTTTACCTGTATGAGCTTCAAGTCCTCCCAATGTGGAAATGGCTTCAAGATCATTTCAGGTTTATTTCCTGCCTTTACCGATCCCACTATTGCATCCTGATATAAGATCAATTTGTGTAGGTTTTTGTTCCTTAATATTACTTCATTCAAATTGTTGTCTAAATTGCTCGTTAAGAGGTCCAGTTTTTGACTGATTCTGTGCCGTACTGGTTTTATCGTGATTTTCCTAGAATTGAATTCTCCCGTAATGTAAACAGGTACCGATTTCACTTCATTAGGATTGAATATTACAGACTCTCTTATTTTGATCACCTTATTGGGTACCGATGGTGCATCCTGCATCTCTACCAAGTCATTCGGGGTCCCAGGAGTTTCTGCATCAGAAGACAAATGACGATTTTTCTTTACATCGCAAATGCTTACTAATATTTTTGGTCTCGCATGTGTTCTTCTGATGGAGAAACTTTGCAACTCCGAACTGCCATAGTCTTGGGAGAAGGGAATTTCTACTGTTTCCTGCACATTTCTTGTTAAAGATACTGTTTTTGTATTGAAGTCAATTTTTGCTTTGAAGTGTTCAAAAAATGGCACCCCTAATAATATTGATGCCGGAAGTTCCTTAGCTACAAATGCACACTGCAGTAAATTTACATTTTTTAGTTTTATGTCTACGGTAGTTTCCCCTATTGGTTCAAAGGTATCACCTGATGCAGTTAATAATTCTAGATTATCCACCGATGTTATTGAATTCTGATTTACCACTTTTAAGTTCACGACATTTATCCCACTCCCGGTGTCGAGAAGAATATCTACTTGCCGGCCGTTTATGCAACCCTCCACTCTTAAAGGTTTGCTTAACGTTGTCTTACCTACTTCTTCATGTTTTATTGTGCTTACAATCGCAGTTTCAGTTCTTTCGCTCAGAACTGATTTCAACTGGCCTTCTATTTGCGCAGCCAACATTTCCTTGCCCCTATCGTTCAACAAATAACCGCTCGTTTCAAACATTTCTTCCGTGAAATTTTCTTTAGACACATTAAGTCTGTTTAGTGTAGGACTTACATGTAATTGTCCCTTTATGGTCGTATTTATTACACATATTTTTTTATTTAATTCTTCTCTGTCATATCTCGGCAGTATTGGTGAAAAAATAATATGCATACTTTTCGATAGGTCTGCCATTTTTCCGAGTGGCAAGCTGTTGACAAATGCAGGGCAAGAAAAGTTAGCCTTCGAATTACTTTGTATGTGGAAATCTATACCGCCCGCTATTATTATCGCAATGACTTTTTGATCTCCATTAATTTTTATTGACTCTAAATGTTCCAATGCCTTATCTAACGTCAGGCTCGTGGCACAGTATACTTCAAGTTCACCTAAAGGTTGAAGCAAGGTTTCTAATTTGGCCTTTACTCGCTGAACATGGACATCTCCTACCACTATAACTCGCACATTTCTACTTTCTTGTGAGGTTTTATTGGTTGGTATTTGTAAGCTCACTAGTGTACTTTCATTGGTAGTTACTCTAACAATATGTCCTATTGGAATGTTTGCCATTAACTTTAGTGGAACATTCAGATTATTTATAATCGAAACCAAAAACTCATTGCGATTTATCAGTCTTACCTTTACGTTTGGTTTTATTTCCGCATCCTGTAATATAAATGGATCAAATCTGAAAGTTTGATTTTCCCGCTTCTCTAGTTTTGGCACCGTAGCTTTAACCAAAGTTTGTTCTTGAGGGATCAGAACTACATTTTCTAATAAATAAACCTTTGTTTTAAAAAATGACTCCTTTTTCGCCTCTTTAGTCTGCAATTTTGAGTCGTAATCGCGAGGCTTCTCTAGTTTTTTTGCATTTTACCATTAATTTTACCTTCTAAAATTCTGCACGAACTGGCAACGTGGCCAAAACCAGAGCAGTATTGACAGATCGGACCACCAGAATTCCGACGCTCATTGGAGCTATCTCTCTGTTCATTTCTATTATCTCTTTCTTTGGATGAGCTTCTTGTCATTTGTCGGTATCTGTCAGCACTGCCCGGCTGTGACTGAGTTTTATTTACATTTAGTAAACAATTTTTGGCATAATGATTTATGCCCTTGCAAATATAACATAGAATATCAGTTTTCGCGGCCATATTTTCACTAGTATATTGCGATTTTTCTTTCGATCCCTGCTGCGTAGCTAGCCGAGAGATTGCTGCCACCAAATTATCTATTGTTAATGTGTTATTTTCTGCGTCTACGTTTGGCAACGGTGTAACCTGGGCTGTTAGCAATGTCTCGAGCCTATCAATTTTCTTTTTCAATAGTTTTTCCTCCTGCCCGAGATTCTCGCTACCAGACTCAGCAGTTCTGTTGTCATTTAATCCTAGCGACTCTTCCGCTCTCTCAATGTTTTGCTCAAGCTCTTCTAACGTGTTATTTCCAAATTGTTTCACTATTCTTCTCGGTTCGGGCAGGAGTCCGTCTATTACATGAATAATAAATTCTAAGTCAGCTAAATTATTACCGACTCTAGTTTTTAATCTTGACATGGCGTCAAAATAATCCATTGGGCGTTCGGACAATTTTTGCTTACGCGCACCTAAAGTTTTTAACGCTGATCTATTTGCTGCAGGTTGAAATCGATTTTTAACCTCCTCTTTTAATTGTATCCACGTTAATTGCTCTAATGCTGCTCTTTTCCTATCATACCAATCCCTGGCACTGCCACCTAAAAAGTATGCTAAAACCCTTTTCGCAGTATCGTCGTTCCAGTTGTACGCGGCTTTTTCTACATCGAGCCTACGTAAATGTTCATCAATATCCTCAGTGATTTTCCCCGTGAAATGCGGTATGCGCAACTTCACGAAGTCCGGATTTTGCGCCATAACTGGAGGGTTTTGCCCTTCTCCTTCGGATTCCGTATGCTCGGACTCCAAATGCTCGGACTCCGATTGCTCAGACTCTGACTGCTGAGATTCCGAGTGCTTGGATTCCGAGTTTTGTGAATCTGAGTGCTCTGATTCTGAGTTTTGCCCTTGTCTTACCCTTTTTTTTAGCACTATTTCTTCCCTAAATTCTATTTCAGGTAGAATACTATTAATAATATTTTCCCTGTTTGCGTTTTGAGGGTTGTTACTATTTGAATTTAATGTAAAATTAGGTGCCAAACCTACACCCGAATCCCTGAAAGTGGAATTACCAGTGGTGAAAACAACTTCTGAACCCCGTAGTGATACAGATTTAACTATGGATTTACCTGCAGATGTGCTCCCTGAAAAACTCGGTACTTCAGGGTCAAAATGACACCGTGGAGGTTGGTTTTCGCTCTGTTCTCTTTCTTTTTGCGCGCGTGTTTTAATTAAGCTTTGTAGTTGAGGGGGTGAGTTTGGTGAGTTTGCGATTATTTGTCTTAACGCCGCGCGTGCAGTGTCAACTCGGGAATAATTATATGCATAGAGTCGCTTTGCTAATTCAACCTCTAATCTATCCGCCGTCAATCTGCTAATATCTGCTGGGTTTCCTTCCTCATCAAACTCTATTGATTTTACTATGGGGTGGAGCTCTTTTACTCTTGACTCATATTCTTCAACGGATTCATAGACTGGTACGTAGGCAGTTATCTCTGGTCGAATTTTGCTAGGACTCTCACTTACGACTTTGCCTAGTCTTTTTGTCAGAAACTCTATAACTTTCTTTACTGGGATTGATTTTAGTAATTCTAATGCCTCTGTAATTTTAACATGTGTGTCGATTCTTAATGGAGTGTTTAATCTTATTAGCGGTAAAAGTTCTAAGATGGTTAAATTGAAATTTTCATTATTGATCAGTAATGTCACGGTATGCATTTGAATTGTAGTCTGACATACTTGACAATTAAATTGCGCAGCAAGCTCTCACAGAATATTATTCCCAGTTATTCACTGATTTTTTTATTACACAGTAACACCTATGAATGTCGTTATTAATGATATTTACGGCAACAGATCACGCAACCAATATGCTCAATATCGTAGAATCTGTAATCAATATTACCTGTCTATTATTGATTACGTCGAAAAATTGTTCATAAACTTTTACAAAGGCAAAAATTTCTAGTTCTGCGACCGAAAAATTTTCAACTTCAGTTCCTAGGCAACAAGAAAACACACTCACAATTTTTGGTACACCTTCTTGATCTTTTTCAAAAATTACTGCTTCAATCTTTTCTCGACTTGACTGCAGTTCAATGTAAATTTGATTATTACTAGTACTCAATGTGCTCATTACTAATAGCGTGTGTGATTTTTCTTGTCTCCCAGAAGTGGATGCTTGCTTTCGTAGCTATTTTACTTCTTCACCAAAATTTTCCCACCAAAACTCTACACTCCAATTCGCTACTAATTTAGATTTTAATAAAGAAATTTCACGATATCAGCACTGATGTGATTAGTATTGAACACAATAATTTATGTAGTTAAAAAGGTAGATACACATACACAATAGACAAGATTACAGTGATTAATTATAAATGAAATTCCACCAATCTGAGATTTCAAGAACTCAGCATTATTTTTGTCTTTTTCTTATTAATGTTTAGTTCTCTAGCTTTCTGTGCTTCAATAATTAAGTTTGCTACGTTATTTGGATGGGTCTTAATGAATTGGATCTGCTCATACACAACTATATTACCCACTGTTAGTTGATTGACTTTCTCAACAAAGGAATATACTGTAGTGGACTCTCCCTGTACGCTTGTTTGTTCTGCCATGCCATTAACTACTGCAAATCAAGACAATTTTCAGACGGTTTCGACATTAATTTAAAATTTACAATTACTTACCACCTGAAAGTTTTACATGCAAGGCACAGGAAGGGGAATTGGATTCTGTAACGAATGGGCTAGGAATTTTATTCAAGGAAGTATTGTTGTAGGTATTCCGCAAGGAAAAAATGAATCATCAAAATTAGAAAAACTACAGCTGCTATTTTTATAACAAAATTAATTAGGCAACACATTTAGGTTAAATTACTAAAAACGCGTGTCTTCTGATAGGCAAGATTTCTTTTGATTTTTGAGCTCAGAAACAACAATAATCCTGTAAATTTCTCAGCTCCTGATGGAAAAGTTAGAGTTCAGAAACAACATTAATCCTGTAAGTTTCTTAGCTCCAGAAGGAAAAGTTAGAGTTCAGAAACCACCTTAATCCTGTAAGTTTCTTAGCTCCAGAAGGAAAAGTTAGAGTTCAGAAACAACATTAATCCTGTAAGTTTCTTAGCTCCAGAAGGAAAAGTTAGAGTTCAGAAACAACATTAATCCTGTGAGTTTCTTAGCTCCAGAAGGAAAAGTTAGAGTTCAGAAACAACATTAATCCTGTAAGTTTCTTAGCTCCAGAAGGAAAAGTTAGAGTTCAGAAACAACAATAATCCTGTAAGTTTCTTAGCTCCAGAAGGAAAAGTTAGAGTTCAGAAACAACAATAATCCTGTAAGTTTCTTAGCTCCAGAAGGAAAAGTTAGAGTTCAGAAACAACAATAATCCTGTAAGTTTCTTAGCTCCAGAAGGAAAAGTTAGAGTTCAGAAACAACATTAATCCTGTGAGTTTCTTAGCTCCAGAAGGAAAAGTTAGAGTTCAGAAACAACAATAATCCTGTAAGTTTCTTAGCTCCAGAAGGAAAAGTTAGAGTTCAGAAACAACATTAATCCTGTAAGTTTCTTAGCTCCAGAAGGGAAAGAAAAATAAAAGAGAATTGCAAAATTATTAAAAAGAAGTAAAAGGAGTATTAAAAAGAATTGTTTTAAGACCAGAAGATGTATGAAGAGGGGAAAGGATGGGTGAAGGAGGGAAGGAAGAAAAAAAATTTAATAATTCTAGTCAAATTTCACAAATTCACGATCTGAACACTTGTCTGGATTCTTACTCCCGCTTGGCTAGCAAGAGGTGTTAGTCCAGAATTGGCCAAAACAATCACAGAGACTAATTTTTGACAACACGGAGAATCCACCACTTGGAGCGGGGCTAAAACTACTATGGGGGGTTTGCAGAGCAAGGCGATGTGGGCTACTCTCACAACCCAACCGCTGAATGACAATCACACTATCAGCCCCCGCACGGTGCTGACAGGATGATGACTTTTGGGGGCGCCACCAGATAGGGATGGTGTATGCTGAGTCCCTATCAAGCTCAGATGGTAGAGCGTACGTACAGACAATGGTAATTTACCTCGTGAAATAAATGAAGAGACCAGATGTATGAAGACCAAGGTTTATTTGTCCACAGCAACAAGGGCAGGTTGTACAAGGGTACAAGATGGCGGGCGAATTGCTCCGGGGTTCCGAACGGCAAATTGCTCGAGCGGGAAGACTGATTTACCGACGCGGCAGCGAAATCTGCTCAATGGCTAGACTGACTCTGGGGGCCGGGAGGCTAACTTCGGTACAGTATAGGGTGTGGGTGCTTTTAGCTAACCGTCCTTAGCTGAGACCTGAGAGAGACTGACTTCACCCATTTTCCGGAGTTTTCATCAAACCTCGGATGGAGGGGAGATGGCGTGGGTTCCCACGCGAAAACTCCAAGAAAACAGCCGAAGCCAGCGTTTTTGGCTCCGGTCATAAGACACCAAATCACATATCCCTGGAACATCACATGCAGGCTGCCGGATTTGGAGACCCGAAATCGCCGGGTCCGATGATGTTAGTGAAACAACAGCGATTTCAGTGCCCCCTCCGGCAACCCGCAGATGAGCAGCTGGATTCGGCATCATATGGCCATAGGACGCTGTCTCTCTCAGATCACTGGTCCTTATGGGTGATCGGTCTGTCCCTCGCATGTTAGCGATCACATATCCGCGACATGATGTCACCATGTCGCGCGTGATCTGTAGCTGGACCACCCGAGTGACATCCCGACCGCCGGACGCTTTCCCTCTCCAAGGCGCTTCACAGCTGATTCCTACAAGTAAGTTCATCGGGGAGTGCACCCTGGAGCTTTAAGCTCGAGCTTTCACTCTCCGACGAACTTACCAGTTTCAGTTTGTTGCGAATGGGGTGACAGTTGTCACTATCACCATCCATTCGTCACAATGGCAGCCCGGGAGGCAGTAAATGTGACCCCTTAAACCAACTTAAATGGATCTTCGTTTGGCAATAGAACTGTCGCTGGTTTTACATCACTTGCTAAACTCGATCCAAATATGTGTCGCATTTCAATCAAATTTTCTATACTTTTTTATTTTTAGCGCGGTAGGTATTGAACGACCATCTTAAGATCAAGTGTGACAATCGTCAACAGTTTCGTAAAAATAAAAGAAATGCCTCAGAACTGTGAGAATGCAGCTCTTGGCCTTGCTCTAGAAGACCAAAAGGAAATATTATTATATAATTGCAATGCCCGGATTACTTCATTCTTTGTTCCTCAGTTCCTTACTGTCACGTTTTATAACTTATTTCCAGTGTTATAATTTAGTGCGTTTAAGAGATGTCCTATTTCTGTTGCTATTATGTAGTATTTGTTCTGAGCCCTTGTCTTTAGGCAACAGTCTCCACTCCATATAATGTCTTTCTGTTTGCCAAGTACGAAAACTTGTACTTGTTTTTCATCTCTTTTTTGCAAATAATAACCTCGCCCGAGCATCGTGAAAAAATCAAATAAAATCAGATCAAGTCCAATCAGGGATACCACAAAATTCGAAGAAGGAAATTCCCTGTCATTAACCTGATTTCCCAAACACATTTGAATAAAATTCCCTGACAGTTGAAATAAATGTCAACTGGCAAAAAATACACGCATCGAAATAGGTTCTTGGAAAAACGTCTTGTTCAAAACGCCAAATCCATTCTATGTGAAATGGAAGACTAATAAAAATGAAATATGTGTAATAAAAAAAAAAAAAAAAAAAAAAAAAAAAAAAACCACGCAACTGCGGCCCTCGTCCCACGATCAAATGAACTCATCAAATGCAAGATGGCGGAGATGCGTACTGGTTTTCGCGCAAGTCCGCTATCAAATGTTAGCGGACCGTCAAATGTTCATGAACAATCGAAAGAGACAAAATGGCGGCGAAGCATCTGTATGATAGGTGATTTGTAAGCATTGTGCAAACCTTAATTAATTGTACAAACTGTAAATACCACGGAGTTGTCTTGTTAATACATCTGTAATATAATGGAGCGATTACCCCTTGGTGCCGCAGGGAATCAGCTTAATCGTTTTAGATTTGTTCATTTATCTGGAAAGCCGTACTTTGTGAGTACTACCATTGATCTCACAAAATTAGGAGGTGGCACAAAGCTTCTTCTCATACCGCCTCCAAATGAGGCCTCTTCCACCATGTAGCCCTCCTTAAGTTAAAATCTGATGAATTAGTAACTCGTGCACTTGCGGCTCAAGTCATAACAATTTTTCCGGGACGTTTTCCCGGTACTCTCCAACCGTGGCAACCGGTGCTTGCATCTTGATGTTTGTTTACCCTGTGACGTAGGTCGGTACAACCTGGCCAGCAAAATCCGGAATTCGAAGTATGAGAAACGGACCGTAATGTCCCATTTTGTTGCTAAAATCAACTCATGATATAATTTCAAGCACTTTTTATAGAATGACTCGTTTCCATAAATTACACAATTTCCGAGAAAATCGATGATAAACGTCGCTGTACCGACCTACGTCATCAAAAAAATTCCAAGATGTCCGAAATGCAAACACCTCCTTTTTTTCTCTACGGAGCGAGCCATTAAATTGGTACCTGACAATCCTCGTTCTGATCCATATCTGCGACGACTTGGAGAATGAGACTGGACGCCGTTCGTAGAGCCGACGGGGTATCGCGCACATTTGAATCGTTCATGCGGCGCGACGGTGAATGATACTGCCTCGATTAATATGGACGAAAAGGTATGTCTACGGCAAACGGCGGAGCTCTACACAAATCGCGCGACGATTCGGGAGATAATTAAAAATTTACACCCGTGCGCTATTTCACAGAGCGGATTTTTCGAGAGCGAGAATTTGAGGCTTCGGTTGAAAAAGTCCGAGACAAACGATGAGTTTCACCGGCAAAAAAACTGTTGACGGTTCTCAATGTTACTGTCAAAGCGACACCGTCAAATGTATCGTTCATTTAAGCGCTTGAATCAATACTTGAAGTGATCGGGTCGTCGATTCTTGAGCGTAACAGGGTGTTTCAATTTTTAAGTGAGCCCTATCGTAAATACGAAGCCATGCTTTCCAGGGCTCATGCCAAAGTCGAGATAGGTCCTCACGCCAGACGACCGACGAGGTGTAGGTACTACGTGTCGCATTACTCCAACGAGCCTGCTTCCTGATTGATTCTCTTCACTGGGATATCCTCTCAAATATTACTCGTTTCGAAGTAAAGGTATTAAGTTTTAGTCATGTGTAAATGACTATTGATTCTGATATATATGAGCGAGAAGGCCAATTTTTGGCTATCTAGATGATAAATGCTGTGTCCTGGAGTATTAAGCAGCAGCTCTGCGATGGAAAATTAACTATATCCTTCGACTCACTGCGGAATTTTCTGCTTACATCTTCTTCAGGTATCAGTCTACTAATTATTCCAAAAATGAATAATTTTCCGCGTAGGTTTCGTAAAGAAAAAATAGTTCAAACTGCACATGGACTAGTCCCCCACGTTGGCAAAATTCCATGAAAAATAAAATCTTGAAATTGCACGGGGAATATTTCATGAAATTTCAGAAATTTATCAAAGATACAGGAAAATACGGGTTCCTTATCGTATTTCGCTAATGAAAATTGAGACTTTCTTCTGTTTATGTGTGTTTGAGTGCATACTCTAGCCCCTGAAAAATATGAAGGATTTCACAGCCTCGTGAAGTTTCATAAAATATTTCACCGAAATTGCCAATATTTCATTTCTTTCTTACGTTTCAAGCCACCCTGTCAGTTTAGCCAACAAGACTTGATTGACCGACCAAAACCGCACACGGTAAAAAAAGTAACGGACATTTTGTGTTCATGTGAGGAGTAAACACAAAATGACCCAAACCTTCAGTTGACTAACGAGTTACCAAGTCTCTCAACTGTTTCGGCGCTGAATTCACCACAAACGGTAGCAAAATCAACACAAAATTTTGGTAGGTTTGCTTTTCACTTCCTACATTAACCGAAAGTAACACAAGAACACAAAATATTTTTCTCAGCGTAGATTGCAATCATGGTGATGGTGTCCTGCTGATCTACACGAAGAAAACAACTTAAGGCTGAGCACTAACACTTGGGGTAAGCTAGCGCCAACTACACGCAGTAGGACTGGACCCTAAAGCTGTAGGACTCAGCACTACCGCCTGTATAGTTGTCGCTTTTTTCCCTTAAGTGGAAAGGCTCAGCTCTGAAATGTTTTTTTCCGTGTAATTTACGCTTTCTTTGGAATGGCTAGCGACCTGGACTAGGGCCTGTGTCACACAATCAAAACTAGTCATCAAAATATCCAGGTCAGGTGTTGTGATTGGCTTATTCGATGACTTGGACCAAACGCAGCACTTGACCTCGACATTTTGATGGAGTATTTTGATAGTGAGACACATGCTTATAACCAATACCGATCCAGGTTCCATCCTAACCCTTCGCGCCTGATTTTCAACGAAGTTTGAAATTTTCAGCCTCATGATTTGGTCAACGTAACTTGAAGATTTATTCAATGTAACCCGAAGATTTGGTCAACGTAACCCCACGAAAAACAAACGGAGCCAACGAAAAACTAACCCAAACATGTTCTGCCGTGATAGCGAAGAGAGCCGTAAGTGCAAAATTTTCGAAATCGAGTTTTCTTCAAAATTCGTCTAAACTCTTTTGGAAGAAATTACTGAGACAGCTAAAACAGCAAAATTCATCCTAATTTAATGAAAACGAGACGTATGTAAAAGCTCGTAAGTGCACAAAAAATGACACAGTTTTTTTTTCAAGACAGCCGTAGATGCATGAGAGCCAATAAGAACAGTGCTTTCTAGTAAAGTGCCGCCCTCTTCTGCCAATTTCTAACCTGAAAATGTGTTTGTTGCGTGCCTAAAACGCAACCACGAAAGCATGCTGAAAATAGCACTTACGGCTGCTTCGCCTAACACTAGCCTAGCATGAAAATGAAAAATACCCTTTTTATGTAATGGAAATAAAATCAGTCGCTTTTTAATCATCCATACGATTTCTAGGAGTCTTCCGGACGATTAGTGGCAATTTGACAAAGAACGGAGGCTTCTTTCAATAAAATGTTCTTGTCAGAAGCTTCTGAGCCCGTTTTCTCGGAACTTCATTTTTGCACTTACGGCTCTCTTCGCTATCACGACAGTGTTAATCGCACGTTAAGGTTACTTGGTGTTCTACTTCCCGAAATAACACAAAACGTCGGTCACTTTTCTTTGCTGTGCGGAAGATGCGTCAGAGGTGCTGACTCTCAGAACGGCACGACCATGTATAAAATGTCTCGCGGGACTACTGACAACTATCCTGCTGGCTGTCCGCGGGACGTTGGGTCCTTGAAAAATCGCCGTGTCCACGCCAGTAACAGGTCTGCTCGTTATAGTGAGGACCCTGTTTCGAATGACGGACTCGGCCGAGAGTGGTCGCGAGTTGGAGAGCACGTGAAAAGCAGTGGCGTGGCGTCCTTTGCGATACAGAGATTGATCTGTCACTTAAACCTATGGAGAAGGATCGATGAATAGGGTGTTTGCGGTAGACACCTTCACAATCGATTCTTTATCATTGCGTCGAACGGGGAAAAATCGATGGATCGTAGAGCACGCCACTGCTTTTAATCTTCTCGGGAGTTGTATTTTACTTTAATCAAGTTTCTCTGCTAGTTTATTCTATGATGACAGGAGTCCGCTCCCTTGTTCGCACTGGAAAGAAAACACATTGGATCTAGAGTCGAGACTCTTAAAAACATCGACAAAAAAAAGTACTCTTGATTCAATCAGAATCTAGCTTAAATCAAGAGCCAAGCCTCTTGATTTAAGCGGATTTCGTTTTGATTCGAACAAAAATCCAACTGAATCAAGGGTATTTTTTCTTGTCAATGTTTTCAAGAGTCTGGACTCTAGATCCGATGTGTTTTTTTTCTTTCCTAAAGCGGCCTTTTTTGATGACATTTATATTATTCCGCAAGAATTATTTCAATTACTTTTGTACTCGTCCGCGGTTGATGGACGAAGAAGCGCATGTTCAATGAATTGACTGCTGCACAAGTAATAATAGAGGATATCAGGATATAGGACCAGGTCCTATTATTTCCAGCATATGATGGACTTATTGACCAAGATCATGCATCTTTTTCTGAATGTATTGGATCTCGCTATGTTTTTGGCATCAGTTTGTACACGACCATCATCGGGAAAAACTTGTCCACTACCAATTTCAAACACTGGATGCGAAGAGGGAGATCATCATTCGCTAATCCTCTTGGACTACAAGCTAATGATCCAAAATTGATCCATTAGGTATTGAACATAAGTTAGGTATGAGTTTCCCGTCAAAAATGCCCAGATACCAAGTTTAACAAAAAAACGATCGAACAGGAGCCAAGAAATCAATTTCAGCATTCGCCATACCGATGCAGTTTCACTTCGCGTCGGCCGCTCCGATTAAAAATGCCTTCAATTACACTAGATACTGTGCAACACACTCAAGTTCAAATAATTGTATCACATGATTGAACCTAACTCCACTCCAATGGAATCACTGGTTCCTTAAATGGTTGAGCATGTTATTACTAAAATTAGAAGCAAGTGGAGTGAACAGTGAATCTCCACATCATTCAAACGATGCCACTTAGAGAGGAGACACATGCAACACAACCCGATGAGGCAGAACGTTGCAAGACAAGTTGAAAGTCCAGTCCTACTGATGCAGCTTGACGTCGCATGAGCCGCACCAATTGAAAACGCCTTCCATTCCACTAGATACTGTGCAACTCACTCAAGTCAAAATAATTGTATCACATGATTGAACCTAACTCTACTCCAATGGAAGCACTCGTTCCTTAAATGGCTGAACATGTTTTTACTGAAATTAGAAGCAAGCGGAGTAAACAATGAACCTCCACATTATTCAAACGATAAAACTTAGAGAGGAGACAAATCCAACAGAACCCGATGAGGCAGAGCGATACAGAGATACAGCGATAAAGAGATCCCTGCAGAACCTGATCCCACCTCTTACCTTGACGTATCATGGTTACATAAAGTTTTAGTGAAATCATTAGATGGAAGGACCCTGCTTCAATTCAATGATCGCACCAGACGTCTCCCAGAATCAAAAAGGAAAGTGCTCACCAAATATATAATCGATAATGAGTTGGAATCCGACATGTCAAAACTTATTTATTAATAATAGCAGTAATTATTTAGCATCTTTATCTCTCATTTTTATTTTATCTCGGGCCCTTGCCCGAACGAACACTCACAAAGTTCATTGTTTTGCCCTCCTTGCCGGAAATTGGACAGCAGCAAACCACGCTGTATTTCTACAACCTGGCTGTTATCAAAAGTTATCATCTTAAGGCCTATATACACACGGCGATTAATCGCTGCGATTGAAAGACGAAAGCCAATGGAGAGCCTTGATTTCGATTCATCGACGTCGATAAATCGAAATCAAGGCTCTCCATTGGCTTTCGTCTTTCAATCGCGGCGATTGATCGCCGTGTGTATCTAGGTCTTTAACGAAGAGATCGATTCCCACGTCAAACGCTTCGGATCAGAACTTTAATTTTCCACTTGTGCGCCTAAAACCCCACTGACAAATAACGCCGATTATACAATCTAGAATAAATAAGAGTTATTCAAAAATATGAATCCGATAATGACTGATTCTGCGCCATATTCAAAAAATGCTGAAATTATTAGCTGAATTTGGCGACAAATTCAAAAAATAATATAAGAGCGGGAAATTTGAAACACCAGAACGGAAAAACGTCGTTTGGCATTTCGGGCATGGATATATAATTAGATGCATATGAGTCATTAAATAAGGGTCATAACGTGACGCAGACTTCTATTAGTGGAAACAAACAAGGAAGGTACTCTCTCTTATCAGATGTTTCATATTCCCTCTTGTTTGTTTCTGTTATGGGAGCTGCGTCGCACGATGATGGCCATTTTGGGTTCTGCGCGGAGTTATTGAACCGGGCTGACTCAGGTGTGTAAAATAATTCGTTTTCGCCCAAGGATGCTAATCGAAGGTTGGGAATGAAAACAAGCAGGAAGCTCCAACGCATTGGCGTCGGAGAGCGGCTCTGGGGGCAGTAGTTGTAGTCAAGAATGAGGGCCTAGACACATTTTGTCATTGATGTACAATCCGACAACTGTCGATTCATGTTTTGTAACTTAGCAGATTTACGTAGCCGGTGTATAAATGTGTATTGGGCTTTGATATGGCGAATACATGGCATTATCACTTGTTGTATACTTTTAATTTTGAAAGCTCTTTGGAGGTCCGCTTCCTAAAAAATCTCTGGTTGATAAGTCGTTTAGCGAGGCTGCAAAAAATTTGCATTTTTATATCTGAAAGTGTAGGTATTGGTTTTTTGTATAATTGTTTTTTTGGATTGCTGGAAAAGTAACGCATACTTCTATAATTTAGGACTGAGTCAGGGAAATATAAGGTTCGTTAAATAGTAAATATTCCTAGTACCGTGTGACACTATTGTTAACGAAAAGTTTTTGCAACTTGTCAAAGAGGTTGTTGAATGATCTTCGAATAACTTTTGATGAGCTAGAGGTAATGGTTCTATCTGCAGCTCGTGGACTTCTGTACGATATTGTCCAGAATCATCTAAATTTTCAAAAAGTGTCCGCTTGTTCGATACCCAATTTGCTCATTCATGCATACAAGGAGAAGCGCATGAAAGCTTTAGCAGACATTTTGGAGATGAATCAAGAATTAGATGAAGAATTTATGACTTAAATCACGGCACCTTAATCACGGGATGACCTTAATTACGGCAACTATTTATTGTCCATGAGATGCAGATGGTTCCATTTCCCTAGCTCATCAAAAGGTATTCGAAGATCAATTTCATCAGCCACCCGTACGAACCACGTTTCTAGTGACCCGTACTTGCTTCGCACGTATGAAACATACAATCAGAGAAAACAGAATTCATCTTACAATAATCAATAATCAGTAGGACATGAATCGTTGCGATGTATAATACGACATTATAATGCGGCATTACTATTGTAATTCATTTTAATGTTTAGGGGCATTATAAATCATTATTGCCACGTCGGAATGAAATGTTGTAGACTGAATTGAAAAGCATGTTGGCAAAATTTATTATAAAAATAGTATAACATGTAGGTACATAACATAAAGGTAATACAAATTAAATGATTAGAGCGTGTATATTTCATTACATTATAGGTATATTACAATCATTTTTGTCATTGTTGGAAATTTTGATAGTTTGAATTTTGATAGTTGATAGTTGATAGTTTGAGAGTTGAAAATTTGGTTATTTTATTTAGTTAAGGTGATTCGATAGACGCCATATTTTGTGTCAGAATGGCATGCGACATATCCCATCAATTGGTTCCATTTTTTCATTTACTCATCATTTTTCTCCAATTTTAAGTTTCGCAATTCTGTTTTCAGGAGACTAAAGCACTCACTTATCAATTTGTATATTTATATTGAGTTAAGGGTAGAGACGTATTCCTCACCGGAATTGAGGAATGGAGGTGTTACAGTAAGTCCGGCATTAGGTTCCATTTCGACATCAGCGACGATCAACGCTACGATACTGGAAGCCAGTCTTCCGATATTAAATCCCTAGCGGGGAAGAAAAAAAATGCCTAGATTTCGCTAAAAATCCCTAAATCCCCAGATTTGCTCAAATATACTTAAAAAATCCCTAGATTTTGCAAAAAGCGCCATTTTTTTATGAAGAATCATGATGTCATTCGATGTAGCGATTTGCAATATTTAAATCTGATTGGCTCGTTTGAATTTTGGCGCTCTCTGAAAGCAGTGCTAATCCAGACCAATAAAATGAAAGAATATTAGTTGATTTCTTATTATTAACAGGTTGAATGCAGTTGAATGTCAAGTACATCGAAGGACGCAATCGTTTTAATTTCCGGCTTATTTGCGGGGAAAATAGTGTTGCCAAAAAGGCCTACAAAATATAGATGAAAAAATGTTTTCGATTGTCGAAGCTAGAATTGAGGTTAAAAAGTTGATTTTTGGTAACTTTACCTCATCAAAAAAAAATCCCTAGATTTCCTGAAAAATCCCTAAATCCCTGGAAATTCCGGAAAATCCCTAAATCTAGGAATAAACTCTTAGACATCGGATGGCTGTTGGAAGCATTAGAGTCAACATTTGAAACGCTGCTGCAGAATTTGCCGGGAGTATAATCGAGTGTTGAAAGTCAGTAGAATTGAACAATGTAATAATTGCTTTCCGAAATAAGCGTTATAATAAAAAAAACGACGAATCTGAACTGTTAATACTGGAACACACCTTCTGTAAATGTACCTTGCGAGAGATAAGTAAAAAAATAGATGTACTGGAGGAGAAGTGCTTCTCCACAGAGTTTGAAGAAGGAAAAAAAATGCCCAAATTTACTTACTTCAGCATTTTCGGCAAAATCACTGCAATTTCCGAACCTTTTTCTGGCCAGGGGCCAAAATTAAATGATTATGAAGGGCCACTTAGATGTTGTAGATAAAAATAGGACTGTTGAAAAATTCGCCGTTTTCAATAAATATGTACCCGGAATGGAAGACATCTAGGGGAAAATTGTTACGATTTTCCGATGCAAATATTTTCCTACAATCTATTTTCCTGCGTTTTGGGATTATACGTACTAAGCAGGCTAAGGGCCCGTTCGCCAAAACTAATCGGAACTGTATGAATGAATTGCTCCTTTTAAAAATCAAAACAATATCGAATTGCGATATATTACACAGTTAAGATAGGGCTATGTCCTGTCGTAAGCGGCGACATAAAGTCGATATCATTTCAATAATCGCCCCAATGGCCACGATAGTTGTTAGACGTTTACGGTTTCCCTGGTAACCTTTGTTTGCTATCAGCTGATATCGAGTAAATGACTAGGAAGCTCCAACTCAGTGGTTAAAGCTTCCTTAACCGCGAAAACTTTAAAATTCAAATTTTCAAATTTTGAACGTAAAGTACATTTTTTCCATCACGAGATAAAAGCACAAACAAGTTTTGAATTGTTGACTGTATCACCATGATTCCAAAAATACAATACACAACATAGCATTGACTAACAATAAAACAGTATGCAATAAAATAAAGTCATGACAAGGAACATAGCCGAAAATGGCGCCGATTCCCATCAACCAACGCGCGGTCTCTACAATGTAACATGCTGCATTGATACTCCCCAGCTGGGACCGTCCGGAATAGCAGCTCTAGTGCAAGCACCAGAGCCGCTAAAATGCGACTGAGCAAAGTATACGTTTGAGAAACAAGGTAAAAGCTGCCTCACTGAAATGATACGTCGGTAGTGAGTCAGGTATCAGGAAAACGGAATTAGACTCCTGTAGTGCAGCAAACAGCAGCGGGCTGATTATTGAGATTGTTAGACAAAGAGACAATGGATCGATATTTTTTTAGGAGATGACATACAGGCTTCCCGTCACAAGAATCATCCACGTAAAATTGTGAAGTGACAACTTCTTCTACTTCTTCTTCAAGCAACTTTCGACTATAGACGAGACCATGTTTGTATAGCCTCTAATTTGATGATATAATATGACACTTGATGATTCTCGGGGGATGAAAGGGAGCCCTGTGCCCACCTCTTGCAGGCAGTATCCGGGTGAAGAAAAGTGATGCGTCGAAGTGACGACTTCCGCCTAGTCCCAATTGCATTGGAAAAAAAAAACACATTGGATCTAGAGTTAAGACTAGAAAAAAATTGACAAGAAAAAGGACTCTTGATTCAATCAGATTTAAGCTTAAGGTGATTCGTCAAGCTCATGTGACGTGGTCGAACTGGCATGCAATATATCGCATCTCTTAGGTAAAAAATTTCGGCAGATTTTGAATTTTCAGCAAAAAAAAGGACGATAGCCCCTGCGCATGAGCCTGAAGAATCATTCTAAACCCAAAAATCGGCAAAATTCAGAGAAATGAAAACAGGATAGCGTTTGGAAAAAAACCTCGCATTCGATACCGAAATCGATAGCTGAATCAAATGCGAGGTTTTTTTCCAAACACTATCCTGCTTTCATTTCTCTGAATTTTGCCGATTTTAAGGTTTACACTGAAAAAAATGAGTTAGCGTCAGATGACTAAAAATGGTTTCTATACACTAACTCATATTGTGTGATTTGGACACACATGATTTTTGGTTTCTGTACACTAACCACTATTAGTGCTGGGAACTAATTCCGCTACTCTAATTCGCATTCGGTAGGGTTGGGTCAACCTAACCTCAAAACTGAGAGAGGAGAAAACGGCTTAGCGAATGATAACTGGACAATACTTTCAGGAAAAGAAGATTTCTTAAAAGATGAGAGGTAAAAATCAACTGACCGGTTCCAAATGAACGACAGAGGAAAGGAATATCCCATAGGTATGTGCAAGTAGACAGAATTATCCTTTAGAGAGACACACACTCACACATGAAACGGTAGCGAATGTTCACACTGAATAAACATATCTCGTCCGAACACTTGAGATATTCTTTTGAAATTACGGGAGAACACGAACTATAGAAGTAAGCAGTAAGTTCACAGATTTTCGTAAAATATAAACTGAACGCGGAACGCTTTAATCGCAATTTAATACAGAAGATTGACGACTCCAACGAATATCATGCTTGTTTACGTTTTGAATCGAACAGACGATTTCTAACCTTAACAGGTTTATTTATGTTGCTTTCGAACGTTTTCAAGAAAGAGAGGACACTATAAATCATACCGGGAGTATTTACATTGTCAAACGAGCCCGAAATTTCACATTTTAATTGATTTTCACGAGCTGACGCGATTGAGGCTGTTGTACCGACGCCACTTTTTCGAAACTAAATAAATGTAACGGACAATGTGGCAGTTAGTGTTGAGGGCGAATTAGTTTGACCCGAAGGTGAATTTGTCTTACCACAGCGCTAATTTTACAGCTAGTGCTGTTTTCCAATTCTGGTTCGCGCTCTAGTAAAGTCAAGTCAGCGTATGAAGCGAATTGATTGGTGCTTCAGTACAATAAATTAGTTCTGAAGCCTAATTTTGATTCTACTTGGCGAGAACTTACCAAATTAGTTCTCAACGCTAACTACTTTTTTTTCAGTGTAGAATGATTCTTTAGGCTCATGCGCAGGGCTATCGTCCTTTTCTTTACTGAAAATTCAAAATCTGCCGAGATTTTTGACCTAAAAGATGCGATATATCGCATGCCAGTTCGACCACTTCTTTTGAGCTTGACGAATCACCTTAAATCAAAGGGAAATCCTCAAATTAAGAGGCTTGGTTCTTGATTTAAGATTAAATCTCATTGAGTCAACAGTATTTTTTCTTGTCGATGTTTTTAAGAGTCTGGACTGTAGATCCAATAAGTTGCGGATGTCCCTGCGATTTAAGCTTAAATTTGATTGAATCAAGAGTCCTTTTTCTTGTCGGTGTTTTCAAGAGTCTGGACTCTAGATCCAATGTGGTTTTCTTTTTCCAGTGCACTGCAACTCACCCGGTAGTTACAACTACCACGGTGGCTAGCAAACCAGACCCTGGTTTTGACGACAATCCTATTTATTTCCGTTTTGGAGTGGAGAGTTTGAAACACCGCCATGAAGATGAGTGGTTTCGCACTTTAACCCTGGAATTCACGGAAACTCGACGACGATCCCGCGTTCCGCCGAGCTGTGCATCGCGAAGCCCGCGCGGGGAGCCATTTGGGCGGCTGGCTTTTATGTTGTGCCCCCGGTGTTTGATCTGGAGTCATTTCCGACAGTTGCGGAAAACACAGCGACCGTAAATGTTTGCCGGCGGCCGTAAATTGTGTTTGCTCACCTTAGCGACTCACCCTTGCCACCGCTCGCGCGCGGAATGACCGAAACTCGGATGTCAGTGCAGAGCGAGCTACCCTGAGCTTGCCGATAGCCCGCCGAGATGGGTTCGCTACGCGCGCAAATCGCGCTTCTCTTGATCGGCTTCGGGTTCTTGTGCGTTTTCGTGGACCGCGGCGAGGCCCAAGGCGGTCCGGGCGGACAGAATTTGGGCCAGAATCAAGGTCAACAACAGGGCGGTCCACAGAATATGGGAACCTCTGCAAACGTGAGTACATCTTCATTACACGAGGGTTTCAACTTTCAAATGGACTGCATTTTGCAATTTGGAACTATAAATTCCGGCCCAGTTGAAAAACAACGTATGTGCCATTAGTTTTCCTATGCACATAAGTGTTTTTCAGATGAATTAGAATTTATAGGTCCAAATTGCAAAATGCAGTCCAAATAATGATACAGGGTTATTCAAAAGTCACGCACCACTGGCCATAACTTTAAGTTCTAATTGAATCAGTGAGTTCGAAAACACACCAACTCAATAACTCGAAAATGCGCAACTTTCATTGAAGACGGTCAATTTTCATGAAGGTCGTTGAAGTTAGCGCATCTGTTCCGACTTGGACTTTTAAAATGTTTGTAAGTGCTTGTCTTTCGACACCAAACATGTTTTTCTTAGACATTTCTTCACCTTCTGTGCAGTTTTGTTTGTGTCTTGATTACTTTCATTATCCCGAGTTGGTGTGTTTTCGTTCTCACTGATTCAATTATGAAATCGACTTGCGGTTTAAGACGCTTTTCCTCATATTGAGGGGGAAAATGTTTAAGGTACTTTCCAGTTTTTGATCCCCTCAGGGGGAGGAGGGCGGGGGGCAACTCAAAAATTTCAAAAGGCCACCTCCCTCATGGCCAGTGGTGAGTGACTTTAGAATAACCCTGTATGCCAAAGGTGCTTACTTTGATGTGCACTAACTCCTAATAGAGATGGAGAGAATTAAAATCATGGGTAAACAAGGCTAAAACATTAAAATACTAAAAGGCAGGACGTTTGGAGCTGTTATCAGCTCATTTTCAGTTGCAAAAAAACACAAAAAACAAAAATGTGGTTACGTGATAACAGCTGGGGTCAGGTCGCCACTCAATTTTTCACTTGTTTCTTGTGCTTTTTGGCAGCAAAAAATGAGCTGGTAACAGCTCGAAACGTCCTGCCTTTTAATGTTTCAGCCTTGTTTACCCATGTTTTAATTCTCTCCTTTTCTATTCGTATATTCGGACTGTTCTTGTGCTTTATACTACCTCCTAATACAACAAGCTAGCCGTCCTGGAAAGTATGGAAATTCGCAGAGCCATCCTCAACGATGAACAACTAATGAATTCACAATTGGATATAAAATCTACCTACCAACCGCTCATCGATCGGTGCTGCCACCTGACGGCTAAATCAGCAAACAGTAACCAGTATACGCGTACGAAGTCACGAGTAACTAGTCCAAATAGGTATTAAGTAAATGTGCAAGTAAGAAAAGTTTGAAGATTTTACGCACTGTGACGACAACATGTGAGAAAGATATAGAAAAGTTGTATGTAGGAGTCATATTCACAAAAGCTCTGAAGATGCCCGAACGGGCGAAATGCATTAGCAGTTAGGACAAATCATAGTAAGCACCCTTGGCATATCATCATTTTATTGACTTGTATTACAAGGTGCAGTACGCATATTAAACTTGATAATTTCATTTTGGGTATACGGCCTTGTCTCTAAAGTGAAATCTCCTTGTTACAAATTGCCTGTCTCCTTGTTAAAAATCAGTGCTGCCATTTCCCGGAATCAATTCTGAATTTCAGAACGTATAAATTACTCGGAATCTTCAGAATTCCCGGGATTTCCAGCTATTTACGGAATTGTCGGAGGGGGGAGCAGTCGTAAATTTGGCCTATTATTTGATCAAATTCGATGATTTTGTGATCGAATACGACGATATTTGGAACTAAAATCGAAGCATGTTTTGGAATTTTTTCCCGGGCTTTTGAAAAATCTGAATTTTTCAGGGAACTTTAGGAAACTGGAATCAATTCCGGGAACCCCGCAAGTTTTGGTAAAATAAAACGGCAGCAATTTTAAAAACCAAGGAAAGAAATTCGGTGCCGGGGTGTGGAGCGCTCGAACACCCCGCACTGGAAAAACAAAACACGTTGGATCTAGAGTCCAGACTCTTGAAAACATTGACAAGAAAAAGGACTCTTGATTCAATCAGATTTAAGCTTAAATCAGAAGGAAATACGCTTAAATTAAGAGGCTTGGTTCTCGATTTAAGCTTAAATCTGATTGAATCAAGAGTATTTTTTCTTGTCGATATTTTTAAGAGTCTGGACTCTAGATCCAGTGTGTTTTTTTTTCCAGTGCGGGCGATGAGAATGCGAAATGAGCTTAGCACCGCAAAAGCTCAAGACACTCCGAAAAAGAGTAGATTCCGCTCCGTGATTGTCACTCCGGAAGTAGAGTACAGCGTCCGCTCAGCATTCAAGTCACTCGGTGTTCTTGAGCGCTATGTAGGCACAGAATTTCGCACAAATAGTTTTAACTGTGCACGGGAGGTTTTCATAAGATTTGTTCTAGGAGAAATCTAACTTCTCCTGCGTAGACGATTCGGCAGCAGATGTTATGAAAAGATCACGTTAGGAATGAAACGCGGGGAACAAAGTGTTGGAGGTTATCCCCAAAAATTGAATTACTACTCCCATTTTTTGGATGATGAAGACATTTCGAATAATTGTGCCCGCAACATTTGGGTTAGTATAACCTAATTTATTGGGGTACCACCATAATTCATGAGAAATAACCAAGTTGGGACTTATACCTGGACTCTTCTTTTACCGTGAACGGTGCGTGAAATTGTAGGAGTTGAAAAAGACTAACTGCGTGGAATTTTCACGAAACAGCATAAGGGTATGTGCAAAGGATGCCAGATGAAAGGTTACCTAAGAATGTACAGGACGAAA
>NC_092802.1:12700667-12733265 GCF_918797505.1 Bemisia tabaci | reverse complement strand
GTGAAATACGGGGTTGATTTGATTCTTCCTCATTGAAACGGCTATGACGTTTACCCGACGCACAATGGATCGAGTAAATCGGAGAGTTCGGACATAAAATTTTTGACTAATACTGCAAATGTTGATATTCATTTCGTCCACATGATAAATTTTTAGGGATGTTTCTGGAAGAAAATTTCACGAAGAAGCCAATGGAACCGCTTTCAGAAGCTTAAAGTTCTGTTTAGACTGAGTTATAAGAGTTTAAAGTTTTCAAATGTTGTCTGACTCCTCCCATTGACTCGACTCACTGTGCGACGGATCGAGCTTAAAGTGCGCTTAGCTTGATTTATCCAGATCCATCTCGATCGGACCCGTTTCCGAGCCTTTGAAATGTAGTCTGTTTTCTATTTTTGCCAGGTTCATCCCGATTTATCAGGTTTTTACCGGTGAGTCGGTTGTCAGAGAGAAAATGAGTTGTTTTTAAAGGAAACTAGAGGATACGCTCTCTAGCCGTTAGGCGGCCCAACCCCCAGAGGGTGCTTTGCGCCCTCTGAGGTTCTCTCTCTGAGTCCTCGTGAGATAAGTTTCCAAAATCAGTGTATGGCGGGCTCATTCAGGGGCTATCGCCTGTCGATAGCTACGAAAATTATGGACAAATGCTATGACGAACTGTCACAAAAAGTGAAAATTTAGGTAATCAGCGATCTTCACTGAAAAAAAAAACACATTCGATCCAGAGTCCAGACTCTTGAAAACATTAACAAGAAAAAATACTCTTGATTCAATCAGGTTTTTGCTTGAATCAAAACGAAATCCGCTTAAATTAAGAGGCTTCGTTCTTGATTTAAGCTAGATTCTGATTGAATCAAGAGTACTTTTTCTTGTCGATGTTTTTAAGAGTCTGGACTCTAGATCCAATGTGTTTTCTTTCCAGTGTTGTAGTGACGATAATAATGATGGCGATGGTGAAAATATAACAAGCGTGTAAGGAAGGTCCGGAAATTCACCCCTAACTTCACGATCTGCTTAGAAATTGTCGTTTTGTCAGTTTTCCGCTTTAAAAAATGTACCGCGGAAAAGACATAATTTGATGGAGATATGTTACCCCGGTTTCACAACTCCGCACGCTGAACATAAAATGGTCGCTGTGATTGAAACACCCTTTCCAATCCAATGATGATGTAAAGAAAGATAAAAAAGTCTACTTTTAAAGCGTAATTAGGAATGTAGGAAAGGATGTTGGATGAATGGCATTCATTAATGATTACACTGGAAAAAATAGACACATTGGATCTAGAGTCCAGACTCTTAAAAACATCGACAAGAAAAAATACTCTCGATTCAATCAGATTTAAGCTTAAATCAAGAACCAAACCTCTTAATTTGAGCGGATTTCCTTTTGATTTAAGCTTAAATCTGATTGAATCAAGAGTCCTTTTTCTTGTCAATGTTTTCAAGAGTCTGGACTCTAGATCCAATGTGTTTTTTTTCCCAGTGTACATTTATTTTTTATTGGAAAACTACGAAGCAAAACAGCGGTCATTTTTGCTTGGATTAAGAGACCGGGAAGGCTCATTCGTGATTGAAAATAATGTAAAATTCTGTCAAAAGCTCAAAAATATGAAAATTTCTTACGCATATTGTAAAGTTAGGAATAAATTCCAAACTTTCCCGATGAGCTTATCTTGGATTTTTAGCTTTTCAAAATAGACGACTTTTGTTCGCTTTAGCAAAATATTGCAACGGGCTAAATAAATTCTGATTAAACTAGTCGATTGAGATCTAACGAGCGTATTTCACGCTTTGCCCTATGCAACCTTTCTCAGACCAACTTTTCTAATCCATTGCTTACCTCATTTCAACTTTTTAAAAGGCAAAGGAAAGGAGTGAATTAAGGAGGAGTCCATATGCTAACTAAGAAAGGGATTCGCTTTCATTAAATAAGTTGGCTCACTCAAATTTTAAGCGACTTTCTCTTGCTTTTACTTTTTTCCCTTTTCCCCACTTTTCCCTCTTTACCCGCCTTTTCTTTCTTTTTTCTTGGAGTTAATAATCGCGACGTTCGGGTTACGTGCAAAGTTCTGCCGCAATCACACTCTGAATTTAGCAGCTGAATGTGGAAGTCAACAGTCATCGCCCAACGGCTGAAATTTAGAAAATTCGAGTTATTTTGATCCAGATGTGTATCAAATCCACTCGAATAGTTCAGACAAATCCAACATTAGTCCGATGGTTGCTGAGAATCGTTGCTGAATTTTGCGCGTGACGCGCAAAATTCAGCATGGGGCCGATGACTTCCACATTCAAGCCACATTCAGCTCCCACATTCAGCGTGTGATTGTGGCATGGGTTTCATAACGAGTTTATCCAATTAAGTGTGCTTTACACACAAAAAATCCTAGTTTGGCCTAGAGTACCTATGTATATACGGGACAGTATTATTCTACCGTGGTAAGCAAGAACGCCGTAAATCCATCAAGATTTTCCCTCGTTTTTTGGAACTTAACACTTTATAACATAAAAATTGTTTTACCCATGCACCTCAAATTTTCAAGTCAAATTCTCAATTGTATTTGCGGGAGAATTCTGTAAAAAAATTGTCCCGAAGTATACAAGTTTTTCTGCTATGATACGTTGTTTCTTAAAAAAGTAAAAGGTTGTTTACGACGTTTATGCGTTGCACGGCAGTTTTGCCATCTCCTTTTTGAGAAGGTGCAATCTGCCGGAGGAGCTCTGGCAGGATCGCTATCTACAGTGGCAGTTGGGTGTCGCAGAGTGCACAGGGGCGCTGTAAGAGCGACTTGTTAGTAGTATTTTTATTGCCATCTCTGTGCCGCTCTCTGATTGGTTCATCAGTTTTAGGCTATAATGGAGCTCTAAAGTTGGCCCAGTATATACAAACCCGACCCAAAGAAACACATATTATCGGCTGAAAAATGAATTAAAATCACACTCAAAGGTTAATTTTCGGTAAAAATACCCATCAAGGTTCAATCCGAACAATTCAGAAGATGGATATAAAAACCATTTCTATCACATCCAAAATCACATCTATATAGAACTTCGTAGAACTTTGTCACCATCTTGTTTGTTTACATTGGGACAAACTAGGAGCGGAGGGACTGGGGTTTGTTTGCAATGGGCCAACTTTGGGGCTCCACGATAGCCGACCAATCAGAGTGGCACACCTTTTCAGTAGTAAAAGGATTGAGACGGCAATACGTCCCGTATACAGGTACTCTAGTTTGGCCTTACTAAGTTGAGCTCTTCCGATTGAAGAATGGCGGGTAAGAAGTGCATCGAACCTTTTTTTGAAGAAATTCCTCTGAATTTGCGTATGCACTAATAATGAAATTAGTCAAAATCAAAAGAAACTTACACCCATCTACGGAAAGACCCTACAATACTCCATTGCCGTCTATTGTTGCTGCCCCTTTGACTTCCTGAGCCAGACTGTAACTGAAATAAAAACATATGTAAGATTTAACACAAGATGAGTCAGGGAAGTATGAACACTGAAAAAAAAAGCTTGGATGAAGCATGATAATTCTTGAATGTGCAGCCGAGAACAATTGGACGTATTTCTGTCAAACGGAACTATGTGCATTTAGACATGAGCCCTGAGACCCATAAGAATACATGTATAACAGGGCTCACGTCATAATGCACATAGTTCCGTTTGATAGAAATACGTCCAATTTATGGTGTACTTTCCGAAGGAAATACACTACATTTTTAGGAATTTTTCGGAAATTTTTATATTGACAATGAATTTTTCTAGAAACAAAAAGAAAATGCTTGAGATAAGGAAAATAGTAGCTTATATTAAGCGGCGTCATCAAAACTGAATTTTTATAGGAACAAGAAAAATGCTTGAGATAAGCAAAAAAATAGCTTATATTAAGCGGCATCTTTCCTCGATCAAGAAAAAATATTTTTTGGCTGCAAATTTGAGATCTTTTTCAGTAAGCACATAGGCAAGTATTGATTCCAAATTTTACCATCCTCTTCTGAGCTAAAATTCCAGTTTTTTCAAGGTTAGGAAAACGAAAACGAAAAATCAGATGAAAGGGCAGAGCTTGGCTTTAAATTGCTCGTCGCAGGGTGAATGAATCATCTCCAAAAACAGTGAGAAAAAAGACAAAGAATAACGTTGGAGAATAACACTTTACCTTAGGAAGGTTAGCCTTATTGCACTATTTGGCGCAACGACTGCCTTAAAATTTCCAAAATTGACCCGCAGAGTGAATTGGAGGGTTATAGGGCACAATAAATCCTGAATTTGAAATGGAGAGTACTAGGTGGAATTGAAACATTTATAACATTAAAAATGCGAATGATAGCGTATTTTTTTCTAGATTAATGGCGTTAAACTGGCTTACAGCTAAAACACTCATATTTTGAAGCGAATGGCATTTAACATCCACGATTAAAAATCAATTTTGGTTTTCTAGGTTTCCTTGCCTTACTACGTACATCGTGTTCATTTCCAACCTTCATGCTTTTCTGCCCGACACCATTATAAGTTAGCACGAAGCGTCAAAGGTGAGCAAATATTTTTAAATTGTTCTAAATGGTTTTATTAGTTGATCTTCCAATTCGACGAAAAGGAGGAACTCACCGAACTGCATGCATGAAACAACATAAAAATCGCTAGAGGAACCCAAAGCCGCATCTTTGCTGCAAACAAGTCAACTATTAAAAAAAACCGGCGGCCAAGTTTTTTTATAGTCAGTGTTGAACGTTGCGTGCGCAGAGCAGTCTAAAGTGCTGAGGAAAAAGGTCGTATGAACAATCGAGTGTTGCCAAATTTCCTCTCAAAATTTCTTAATATTTGAGGAAAGTTATGAATATTTTTCTTTAAAATTTTTAGAATTTATAGATCGAATCAAGAAGGAAATCCTCTGGAAGATCGGAAGATAAATATTTACAAATTTTCCTGAAAATGTGTAATTTGTCGAAGAAATGGCAACGCTTATTGACTCATACGGCGTTTCTCCTTAGCACGGCTGCCAGTCCCCGAAGAGTGATGAAATTGTGCACATAGCGAACCCCGTCTCTACTTTAATTGCGGAGCAAAAAGCAAACAGGGCTCATCCAATGAAGAGAGGAATTCCAAAAAAAAAGCTCATTCATTTTTTTCTTCCACACTCGAGCTTTTTAAAAATAGTTTTAAAAAGGGCATTATTAAGGGGCATTAGTAAGGGGGGTGGGGGGACCACTGGACAAGGTACGACCTCAAGTATTCTGATACATGTTTCTCAACCAAAATTTTACGTAGGACACGATTTGCGCAACGAATATTGAAATCAACTCCTAATCAACATATTTAATGTTTCTTGACGCGTGAATTCAAACCTCCCGCTCATGAAAACTCAATGCTCTACGTGAGTCAAATCGCACACTAAAAGTTAACATGGCACTCTCTGCGATATAAAAATCTACCAACCTCAATCTTGATACTTTAGCTCAGCTATAGCAAGTTGTTTATAGCTTGAACGACACAGGGTGGGAAATAAACAGTGCTGGATTGAGAAGCCTGCCGAAACCGTTGTAGTACGCGATTGGACTCACGTAGAGTATTGAGTTTCGTGTGACCGGGCAATTCAAATTGCCCGTAACCAATGTAAAAAAAAAAACGTTAATATCTTAGATAGGAAATGATTTCAGTAATTCTGGATGCAAGAATCGTGCTCTACACAAAACTCTTGTTAAGAAACGTGTATCAGAATCCTTAAATTCGTACCTTGTCTAGTGGTCCATTTGAGAGGACGGCAAAATAGGGCCCACATTATTTTGTGGGAAAGCAGGGCCAAAAAATTTACGAATTTTTAATCAGAGTAAAAAAGTTTTTAGCTATTATGAGTATCAGTGCAAGGCTGAGGGGGAAAAGTGTTGAGCTCACGCAGATACAGATACAGTTCAGGACACATTTTTTAGTGTTTTTTGCTTATTGGTATTATTAAAGCACTCTGAGACTTCACCCAAAAAATTGTCAATTAAAGTTCCATGAATTTAGGCGTGGATGGTTAAAAAAATCGGGAAAAATTCATTTCTCCCAATATTTGTCGTAGAAAAAACTTTCAGTACAAAGTGGATAGAACTTTGGCCATTTACTGGAGTCCGTTGAATTTTTGGTCACTGTGCACATGGATAATTTTGTCAAATGAGTGAAAAACTTGTTAATGAAGGAATCTTGAAATTTTTTTTTTGTAAATTGAAACTTGTAAAAGCATACACGTGTAACAACTAAAATAAATGACTAACTAACGTGGCAATAAGTTCATGTAATAATTTATTTTGGGACAATATGACTTTGGTTTAAAGTTCCAAAGGATGTGATGGCAAAGATCGTTAAGTTGAGTTTCTAACTGATATTGAGCAGAGCTTTACCTTTAGAGGAAGCATTGAGTTTTATCATTCTCTATCAAAATCCGAGATCGAATTCTCTCTGCCGTAACCTCCTAGTCCATCTTTGGCTAAATTTTTGACAAAAACTCAATTTCGTCTACTTGAGTGCTTGAGCAGATAAAATATATTGTGAACTTAGATTGTCCATTTTGCCTTCAATATCGCCGCGTAGGCAACTAAACTACCGGGATACAGCAAATAGTTATCTATTCGAACTAAACACATTTATCTTACTTCACGAACTGTGATTGAACTGTAATAGAGAGTGTGTAGAACTCGAGTCGGATAAGTTGGCAGTTGTTTAATGTCTGTTTGCATATGACAGAAAACTGGACATATTTTCAAACATTTTCACAAAGTTACCACTATCATTTCTAAACAAAAAATAAATTGACCCACAACAACTTATAAATAATTGAATTTTTCAGGACAGTCCACATTTGTTGGTAAAAATCTCTTATTTCGTACAATTAAAATTATAAAAAAACATAAGAGAACATAAAATTCACTTTCCAGTTCCATTTTGGGGAAAAGAACATGAAATCGGGGTGAATTCGCCGTTTCCCTCACGTAACGTAAGTACATTTCAATGTTGCAAAATTTCCTCTGCTCTCAAATTGCATCTTTACCAGAAGAATGTCGGGAATTTCTACCCGGATATTATATGGATTTTCCTTCCGATCTCGTGCGAAAATCGCTGAAGATATTGAACAAAAATTGCACAGGTACATTCTTGTAGAAAATCGCATTACCAGAATGAATTCCGCAACCTTATATAATAGAGTTACGTTCCTTTGTTCGAGAAACGACGAATTGACCACAAAAGGCCAAAAATAATAAAGAGGCCCATTCTTATCTCGAGGGAATGTGCAAATTGGTTCTTTATGTTATCAAACTATCTTAATGCAAATAATTTTTGACCTCAAACGTCTCATGCCGTTTGAGCGCAATTTCATGGCTGGAAATGCATCTCTTCGGCATTTTTTGTTCATTTAAGTCATTTTCCTCGCCTAGACAGAGGCCTCACTGGGTGTATGGGACTGAATTTAAGAAGCAAATTAATTGTCATTTTGCTCGTGATTTACCGGATTTGGAAAACAACTCGGGAATATTTCCCAACATTCGGTTTCATCCGGTTCTTGGTGGTTCCACGGCACATTGTTGTTTGAGCGGAAGTTTTTTTTTATCGCATCGAGTGTTTCAGAAATTTTAAAATTGTCTTTTTGAAAGTACTCGCGCAAACAACTGGTAGTTAGAACGGCATGATATTGGGTGTTTCAGAAAAACTATCTCCCTGCATTCTAGATTCTTACTAGGCTATTTAAGGTGGCAAGAAGTGCAAGAAGTTGGATTAAGCCATTTTATTATATTAAGTTAGGTTAGGTTGGGTTAGGTTATTTAGATGTTAAAGGCAGAGGGAACCTCGGGGAATCCAAATTGTGGGGTGATAGAGCCCTTCTAGGATTTTAGAGGGGGTATGTAGGGGTGCAGGGGTCCTGTATCTATATGTCGCAGGCAATTAGCAATCGCCGGTAATTTGCAAGCCAGTGGTGAATAAATGCAGAAAATCATATAATTCAAAAATAAAAGAACAAGATTAGAGTGCTGATTATGTTGTGTATGATGTGAATAGACACTTTTCCATCCTTAAAAACATGGCAGAAATATGCACACTCCTAAGAGCGTGCAGTGAATTGAGTGACATTAGTCGGGTTGAAATCGGACAGGCAACTAAACTAACATCGTGACAAAGCGTAGAGTATCACAAAAAATGAAGGCACATTCAAGCCGAGCTCATACATTTGAAGACCATAACCCTTAAAAATTTCACTATGCCGATGCGCATCATTGCGATATATTGAAACAACATGGGAACCGCTTCAAATTTCCGGCGACTGCAAATTGCCTGCGACATGTATAATGGGGCTTCATTTGAACTTTGAAGTTCTACTAATAAAAAAAGAAAATAAGGGGAAGTGCAGCGCAAAACACCAAAACGTCTAAAATTGTCTTATTCTCAGTCCAAAATGTATAATAATGCTTACATTCGTTCTTGTTGAAGTCTACTGGTATCACACATCCGCCTGTATAGCAAAACCATTTTTCCTGGTGTAACCTCTAGAGAAGCTATGACGAATAGCAATTTGCAAAAAGTGCTGCGCTGCAAAAACTGCCGCTCCAGTTCGCTCTTTGGTCGCACACTGGACAGAGTCGATGGGAAAAGTCGGACAAAATATGGAAACTTAAACCGCTTATATTTTCGAAAATATAAAACAAAACAGTTTAAGAGTAGCTCCATTGGTTTCTTCGTGAAACTTCCTTTCGGAAACACCCTATAAAATTGAATCGATGACGAAATAATCATAAAAATTTGATAAAATAGCGAAAAATTTTATGTCCGACCTCCTCTATTAGTTTATTCCACATGTGGGCCGTAGCCAAATATCCGAAATCATTCATTGGCATTTTGTGGAATGAGGCTGCTATGCTGGCTCATTCTCATTCTGTCAAAAAAATGGCAAAAACTAAAACTAAAAAAAGCTTCTTTCGACCACGGGAGGGGTGGGAAGAGAAAGTAAGAACTACTCGAACCATAACCACCAGTTTTAGTAAACTCTTAGCTCCACTTTTTTTTTAATACTTCAAATAGCCCACAAGGGCTAGTTCTTACGTTTTACCCCGCCCCCCTCCGTCCCTTCAACCAGTCCCAGGCAACCATTGTTTAAGACCATCAAACTCGTGACGCCTGGCCGGAAATCGAACCCGGAACCTCCTGATCATACAGCTAGCGCTACAACTACTACACCGTAGAAGGCCGACATTCATACCGTCAAGTAGAGCTTTGAGCAACATGAACATTTGTACAAGAGTTGCCCAAGAATTCGCAACAGCAGAAAGTCGCTTATCCAAAAAAAAAAAGTATTTTGTAAAGTCTGCCGTACAAAATAGAAATGCCGAGCGAACACTCCGTCTACTCTCTCCCGAAAGAGCTTGCATTTTCTGGAAAACAAGTGAATGGAATCTGAAATGTTTGAAAACTTCGAGGAAAAAGAATTCGTACCTCCTTTGACAAGAGCGTATTCCAATTTTCAAGTCCACATATGAATTTGTGCTATTCGGGGCTTTCGTGGCGACAATTAATAGCTTTTCCCTCAGGTATGATCTTTTTTACCGAGGGAAACTTGGCAACGATGAATTTTCAGACGGTGTTCTTAGTTATCAGGGCAGAAAACCACACAAAAGCAGCGTGGAATGAGACGATTTTTCTAGCCTGTGTCTCGTTATGCTTCTCTTTAGATAAAATAAGAATATTCTGGAGAGTTGCGGATATTTCCCCTAATTTATAGAAAATTCCATTCACAATCAATCCTAAGTCCCCGCGAATCGAAGAGAAAAAAATTTCTATTTCCTCCAAACAATATATTTAATTGTAGGAGATATGGTAACACCGGTATTTTCAAATCGGTGTCAGCTTGTTTAAATTACACTGTTGAATACGTAACAGCTGCCTGCCGCTTGAAACCCGCTTTTCACTGGGTAAATGCCACTTAAACTAGCTTTTGAATCCAGTTCTACCTAACTTTTTTCTGGGAAGAGAAAGTAACGTTTCTTCAACAGACTAATATGGTGTTTGCAGTAAAAGCCCTGTTGACCGATTCTGTTTTCGTAGGTTTGAGGGTTGAGTTGATTGACTCTAAAGAATGTTCAACAATCGCTAAAATAATAATGAAAGCCATTTGCCACGGATCGATCCATTCAATTGCTTTGTTGCAAAGATTCTGCATTTTTTTTTCTGAAAAAAGAACGAAGTAATACTATGTAGTTAAATTCCTTTAAGGTTATTATAAAATTTGAAAAAAAAAAACCCTCAAACTCACAATCAGCTTGAGCGGAACTTCTGATCTGTATTCCCCCTACGAATGAAGTGAGACATTAAAATGTGTTTATCATAGGTAATCGCTTTTTTCTTGCCTTTGGAAAAATATACTGCAATAAAGTCATCCCACAAAGTAATCAGAAAAAAACATGTTAATGAAACTATAACATAGTCACATCATCAGTTTTTTATCTCCTAACTTAAAACAGTCACTAATACACGTCAATACTGACCATTTATATCTCCTTTTTTTTACCTATGATACAAAACTTTAAGAAATATTGTTCAAATGAGTTGGTCTCTTCTAGGTAAATACCTAGAGGAGAATAAATCCCACACAAGCAAACATTTTGAAACATTTAAAAGAAGGTTCTTTTTTGAAAAAAAAAAAAAAAAAAGATTACGATGTTAAATGGCAAAGGGAGATCGCATAAAATTAAGAGTAAATTACTTTTTACTCAATATTCCACGTAAATACGTGGTATCAAATAACGGCGTGCGCTTAAACTATACTTTGTGTCATTTTTCTAACATTCTTTAAGTGACTGAATTCGCATATTTCAGACCTAATCAAAAACAAGCAGTGAACTCCAACACAATGTGTTGATAAGGCGCGTCATTAACTCGCACATATCAACCCCTTTAGTTTTCATTTACAGAGATTTCAAAAAAGGCAAGCAGCACAACAAGAGAATTCACGATCCAACACTGCAAGGTCAACGACGCACCTTGACGAGACCGTGTATTGTGAATCTAGAAAGCTATTCGAACAAATTTAAGTTTTTTGATCTGCCTCAAGCAAAATCTTATCAGATTCTTGAAGAAAAGTGCTACGGAAAAATTTAAGCGAAGAAAGGAAAAATTCTGTCGAACTCCTAGAAGATAAAGTCGATTTAAAGGTATTTTGGGGCTAAAATACCCAAATCACCGGTATTATAAATCCCGTTATATTATTGAAAAGAAATTGACTCGATAGAAATGCAATTGTATTAAATATGTCTTGATTTTATTATTTTAAACGTCTTTTCATGCAAAGAAGTTCAACCATGTCCATGCTTTATTCATTCATGAATTGAATGTAAGCAATCCACATCCCGAAAATCTACCGATTTGCCGTAAAAAATCGCAGAAACTTGATATACCAGGTCGATGTACCCACTCTTTGAATTTACCAATCAATTTAGTGAGTGCACGTATGTGAAAGTCAAAATGCTATAGTCATTTTGGGTGCATTCATTTTTCATGAAACAATTGTAAGTAATTTCAATCCCGAAAAACCATAAATTTTCCGTATAAAATCGAAAAAATCAAAATATGTCGACTCCCTGACGTGAAAATTAAATTCTACGTGTGAAAATACTTATGTATCGATATGCTGAACAGAATGCCGCCTCTCCTCGTAATTTACAAACCGTTCCTATACTCATCTCAAAATTTTTCTCAGAGCTTTGTGTTATTATCAGCTTCCATTTAAACCCCGGTTTGATGGCCGAATCGGCTGCCCAAAAAGCAAGCCATTTTTGAAGGGCTCTATGAGAAATTCGTGATATTATCAGCTCTCAGGAAATCACCCCATGGGTAAAATTGCTGGTATAAATTTTCGAGTGCTTAAAATAATCGTATTCAAGAAACTAAGGCATTAAACTATGGAGTCAATTTCGTTTTAATAATATAACGGGATTTACTTGTCTTCAGGTCAAAACTCATACAAGGAAGCCCCTTGCAAGAGGCTAATTTTTTGTAATTTCACTCAATTTTTTCTCCTTTTTATAATTGAATTGCTTGTCACATTCTGAGGTCAATCATATTAAATTGTAATTTATACATTTCTTTTTTTCCCCCTTCATTTTATTTTTTGTTTGGAGAAGTTTTGTTGATTTCTTCGGATTTCGAATACTGTAACTTCTCTTCTATTTGGCCGATTTTTATGAATGAGACCTCTTTTAATTCGTGTTTTAACGGAGAGTAAGGAAAAAATTGCTAAAAACTCGCGAAACAATTTTTTTTTGAAAATTGGACGAATCCTAGCGTGACGGTGAAATGGTTAATGAAGCGTAAGTAATTGGGCGAGGGGCTGAGGATCCCGGCCTCGCTTGGCGACCGTCATTAGCTATTGTTCGTCGAGACGCCGACGCAGTGATCAGGAGCGTGGGGAAGAGAGGGGTAAGTGGATTCCTGTATGAGCCACGTTTAGCTAATGGTCTAATGAGTCTCGAGGCTCATCACAGATTGCACTTACACAGATTGCACTATCAGAGCACGGGTACCAACTTTTGAAAAGTATAACCGAGGTTACAGATCTGTCAAAGCAACGTTTTGAACAAAACGGAGGAGTTAAATTCTCATTCCGAGAGTGCCGACCTGCTCAGCCATCCTCGAATCAGTTCGCTTGATTCTGCTTATATATGCATATTTTAAATCAGCGCGTCGCATTCTTAGGCTTTTTTTAAAAAAACCAAGTAACGTAGACTCTTGGTATTCACTGCACATAAACTAGAGACCCCCAGAATGAGAAACAACTTTAAATCATAATTATTGATGGATAAATAAACTTTTTACACGCTTTGGAAAATCTCAGAAGTTCGCGGTAGTCACTTTTCGGTAAGGAACTAAGGGACTCGGTTATTGTATCGAGCAGGGTTCGAAACGATCGCAAAGGCGGTATACTACGTATACGCGCCAAAAAGGAATAAAAACAAAATAATATGACCTATGCAAAACGATAATTCGGATATCGGAAGCTGGCTGTTTTGAAAACGCCTTCAAATGTGGCGTGATACCTCACGCATTCCGGAGAGATCAAATAGTTGTATCATTGCGCCTTAGAAATACGACGGAAGATTACAATTAAAGTAGCCTTCATGCACGCAGGGCTCGTCGATTTCCTTTGACATTTTTGCAGTCGTGAATGCATAGCTAAAATGCCCTCCAGCAATTGTATGGAAATTGCAATTTAGCAATTGTCTGGAATTGTATGGAGCAAATGAGTAGTTTTTGTAAAAGGATTGAAAATAAACAAGTGGTAGGAAATAAAACATAAAAACACTGGTAAACATGGGTTCTGTCCTTCGAACCAAACCACTTTTTCTCGATTTCTAGGTGCTAAAGAAGCCCAAAAATGGCCGTATTAACTTTAGGAAAATGGGCTGGTCCTCAGGGCGCCGCCATTTTGAATTTTTCAAAATCGAGAATACCCACAATTAGATTTTTGCAAATATCTCCTCAACGGTTCATCTCACGAAAATAACAAAAAAACCAGCGGAAACAACATAAAATTTCCTTCCGAAGTCATTCTCCTTCGTTTTTTGTAACTTAATTTTTTGGTCGTTAAATTAACGTTTTCTTCAAAAATTAGCTTAAACAAGGCGCATTTTTACCGATTTTAGGAGAAACTTTGCTTCATACCTCCAGCCACGATTATCTGAGGAAAAAACTGTTATGCTCATTGAAAAGAGGGTAAAATTAAACTTATAGAAAACACATATGTCAATAGTTCCCTGACTTGATTTATTCCTGTGATTCAGCAGTTTATTAGCTCCACCCTTAAAATGTGATTTTTTCGACCATTTTCCTTAGAATCACGAGAAAAAGAGAAAAAAACCCTATAAACGTGACCCAAACTGTGTAAAAAGGTGGCAAAATAGTGCTGGGTCCTTTTTAATTCAAAAACAAAATCAAAAAGTTCCAAAATTTTCAATTGGAGTCGAAAATGTTGAGCTCCAATGGATAACCAGCACGGCAGTACATAACTGAAGGGGAAGAGCCTTCAGCTCAGGCAATTAGCATTAGAATATTAAGTAGAGGTCACGGCGAGAGATCTATAATTTTGGGTCTTTTTAATATAGACCTCATCAGTGGATCACACTCGTCAGTGAGATCAAAAGCCAAAAAGTTCAAAAATTTTAAGTATTTTATTGTAAGCTTCCAATACAAGAAATATATACAATTAGCTCGAATTATAAGTAATGTATGTAGAAGTGACAACAGATTAATTACTTAATATCATAAGAGTTAAGAAAGAAAGTGGTAAAATAATTGACTAGCTACAGTTAGTCAATTATATAATTTTAAATATTTAGAGTTCAGGACTCGGAATCAGTAAAGACATTCATAAAGAGTCAATGGATTAATGAGTGAGTTTCAGGTGAGATGAGTTGACGTAAATAATTTGATCCTAAAAATAGTTTTGTCTCAGAAATCAGTGTCAGGGTTGGTGACAAGCTCCCAAGGTTTCTTTCTGTTAAGTCCTCTAACCTCTTTTAGATTATTTAGTAACTCAATCGCTGTAATGGGTTGGGATTTAGATAACAAAGTAACGTCTTAGTGATAAAAGATTCTCTGAGGATACATCTCGAAAAAAAAAAAAAAAATTCATTTTCACCTTTCTTTCATTTTCAACATCTTACGTGCCGCGCTACATCTGACACGTCATAAGGATAATATTTTGTATTTTTTATGGCTTTAGAACGTACAGACAACCTATAATTTCGTTCTCTTCTTTCGTGATATAAAAATATCTTCTGTGAGTTTCCTGTGCTTCATAAAATGACAGCTGCCTATAATCATGGTGAAAAAGTTCCTGAAAAGGTAAAAAGTTAGCTAATCATAATACTTAAATTCTTCAGGAATCTCGTCGATTTTTCTATCTAATTAAATTAATTCGTACATCTATTGAAGTAAAGCCATTGGGACTCTCGGTATTTCTTCTTATGTGGTTGTAGTTTTTCTCTTCTTCTCTTCACTTTCTTCTCACGCACGTAAAAGTCCCTTTCGCAATGCCCTCTGGCGATCTGAAACTCATAGCCTTCACTGTCCCCCAGTAACGTGGCGTGAATACCGATATATCGATTGTTATGCAATTTAAATCTATGGTAAAGTATCGATTATTAAGGTGTTCGCTGCGAACACCCTGTTTATCGATCCTTTTCCATAGGTGTAAACGGCATAGCAATCGATATATCGCAAAGCACGCCACGCCACTGCTGTCCCCCAAAGCCTTAAGGGAGTTGGCATTCCCTCATTTTATGTGAAACCCACTGTCACAACCCTGTCACCGGGCGTCCTTTTCGTCTCCTCCCAGGAGGAACCCAACCAAGCATCTTCTTTGGCAGATTTTCCCCCGTCATCCTGCATACATGACCATACCAAGCTAGCTGCTTAAGCAGCCAATTTTCATTTTACACATTATTGGAAAATAGAATAATAATAGTCTACGCATGAAAAAAGTAAATAGTTCCTTCAAGAATCCCGTTTATGATGAACTGTTTTTATTTTTTGCAGTCTCTCAAGTATCCAAAGTCTGTCTTCTTCATTATCAGTAATGAGTTCTGCGAGAGATACTCATTTTTCGGATTACGAAGTAAGTATATTGTTGTTGAATTTGTTCGGAAAACATAGGTGCTTTAAAATAAAAGTTTAATGAGTTCTTTAATTTTTTTTGAACTTTTTTTAAACGGTTAAGAAAATATTCCGCATTTCGATACCCAGGTGAATCTTGGCGAGTGGATTTGGTCGACTTTTTAACTAGATTGGTAGGGCTGCAAACCAATGGAACACTCTGCTGAACTCAAGAACTACACTCAGTTGCTTGAAGAATTATGGCCAACGTTTGCATCCATCCAATTTTCGACCCACCTTCCAAGGTGAGTCGAGAATTTTGGATGTGGTCAATGCTGCCACTGCTGCCAGCAAGAAAACTAATAAATGTCAAGGCGCGCCGTCGCCCAGAGGGAATTTCGTTTTGTTGTAACAGAGGTTGGCAGTAAGTTAAAAACTTCGACCAAATCCCCTGTGCCCAAAACTGTGCCCAACGCCTCAAGCTCATGAATCTATCCAATTTGTAATAAAAAACTTCAGCTAGTTTGTTCCTGTATGTCATTATTTTTGTAGAAAATCATAAAAATCAAAACCATAAAAAATTCATGAGAGAGCAATTTATTTAAAGTTTTCGATGTCTGCTCACAGTTAGTGCTTATTTGTGGTAGTAGTAGTACATACACTTTATTCGGCACCAAAGCAACTATTTGCTATACGGCACCTGAAGTGAAGTGGAGACTCAATTATGTTAGATCAATGAATAATTTATCGCTCCCAGTCTACAGATGGCAAAGCTTTTAATTATGAATTTTAAAGGTTTCAACAATAGATCTGTTGGAACTTTGTACTAAACTGCATTTTACGCACTTTTTGTTTTGTTTTTTTTTTTTTCAGAAATTTTGTCTTTATACCTACGAAACGCTCTACACTTTAGAGAAAGTGAAGCAGTCTCAATTTACCATGGTTTCATGTTTTTCAACTTCGCATTTCCAATTTTAGGTGGTATTTTAGCAGATTCTTACATTGGAAAATACCAGTACGTGGTCATTTTATTAATTTACATATTTTTTTTTAAAAAAAAACAAAAATCGCTAAAAATTTTAAACATCTTGATAAAACGAATTATGGTTATTCAGACTTCATTTTTGAGAATATCTGTCAACTACCAAAGGTATACTTACCATCAACTGTTTGTCTAAAAAATTGGTTGTTACTTTAGACTCTTTCCCATTACTCTATTTCTCTCTCCATTCCTCTCTCCTCTCCTCCCGCAATCTTAGAATACCATTTCTATTTATTGTGCATACGAGGGACTTGAAGGACAAGTTTTTGAAAAAATGAGGTAATAATGATTTCAAGTAAAACTAGTCTCAATGCATACTCTGTGAAAAATTTTCTCCCTTATTTCAATTTTTAAGCATCAAAAAGTCAGTTTGAACTTTCTTTTCACCATGAGGAAATCGTAAATATCACTGGAAAAAAAAACACATTGGATCTAGAGTTCAGACTCTTGAAAACATTGACAAGAAAAAATACTCTTGATTCAATCAGAGTTTTGCTTAAATCAAAAGGAAATCCGCTCCAATTAAGAGGATTGGCTCTTGATTTAAGCAAAAATCCGATTGAATCAAGAGTATTTTTTCTTGTCGATGTTTTAAGAGTCTGGACTCTAGATCCAATGTGTTTTTTTTCCAGTGATCTCAATTTTTCAAAAACTGAACGTACGCGCCTTGTCCTCCAAGCCCCTCATATCGCATATTTGCTCATATGAAAAACTTGTTTTCTTTATCACAAAGTGTGTTAGATTGGATTTACTTTAAGCCGATGTGCATTGTGGAATTCGATCTATGAAACATCTCTCCTCATCATACTGTTTTTTCCTCCTCCTCTTTTTTATTGCAGAACTATTGCTTATTCATCGATAGTCCACACTGTGGGAAACTTGACCGTAGCTCTTGCATCAACCCCATGGATATCATCTTCAAGGTATTTATGTCATAGGGCTGTAGCACAAATTTTCACTTCAATTCATTCTTTCGAAGTAGTTGGAAATGTACTCGTAAGGGTGTCAGAAAATCAAACAGCTAGAAAAACGAATTTCTAAGTTATCAAAAATTCTTCTCCATTTCAAACGGAAAAGTATGGTGGAGGAAATTCCTAGATCATGCAACGTGACAATCGAACACTTTATATTAGAGATTCTTAGACATAACATTTATCCTTAACTTTAACATAGCTCCCAGATTTCTATTTCATTTTGACTGATTTACTCATCATCAATTATATTTTCCATAATTAAAAAGAAACGCATTTGTCGCGTTTGTTGAAATTGGGGGGGGGGGGGGGACGTAGACTATTAAAAATATTACTTCTAAGTTGGGACCCTTGCCCTGATTCACTGTGATAATGTAACTGTAAAAACCATTCCCAAATTATAAATTTTTCGTGTTCCAGGTAGAAAAACGTAAGTATATTTAGAGTTGCAAAAATTCCACTCACAAATCGTATTTTAATTCGATTTTATCTCCAAAATTTCAGTGAGTTTTCTTCCGATTACACTCAAATCAGAAAATTTTTAGACAGTAGGTGTACTATAACGGTCATATTTTTGTATTAAATATAGTTGTTTGAGTCGTTTTTGCTGACATGTAATAATGTTACGACTCTTTTCCTTCAGAATTTTTACGTTCGTTGGACTAGTATTGGTGGCAACAGGAGCTGGTTTGATGAAACCATGTATAAGCACATTAGGCGGAGAGCAGTTTGTACTCCCGCAACAAGCAAAACAGATGGCGACTTTTTTTTCAGTATTTTACTTTACCATTAGCATAGGGTCACTTTTGGCCTCTATCGTGTCCCCTATCTTGAGGCAGGATGTCAAATGCCTCGATCAGCCGTCCTGCTACCCTCTTGCATTTGGAGTTCCTGCTTTCCTCATGTTCTTGGCTCTTGGTAAGCAGTGCCGATTCTCGTTACTGCATGCGCAGTAACGCTGTTTTTAATCTCATGAAATTCCATTTTAAATCAAATCTTCTTGAGATAAACTGCCATGAACCGAGAAAAATCGTTGCAAATAATTTTTATTTAATTGTAAACGATTATTTTCGATTTAAATACAGTTTTTGAAAAAAATAAATTTTTCTTTTCATCCAAGTACATCATTTTTGTGAAGGAATTTTTTTTGGAAAATTCAAATTAGTTGTACTTTTAGTTCAAAGAAATGGCACTTCGTCATCGATAACAAATTCAATTTTCTTTGAATAGAAAAAAAAACCTTTTTGAAAAAAAATATATTTCTTTAACCTAAAATCCATTATTTAAATTAAGAAACGTGTTTACCTCAAAAAATTTCTTTTAATCACAGATAATTTGTTTTTATTTTTTTAAAAAAAGGAGATTCTATGATATTTCAGTAATTTTTTACTACATGTCTATATGCTGTGGTATTTTACAAAATCCTAGTTTTAGGGGAGTATCCTAAGGTTTAGCAATATACACGTTTAAAAAACTGATCTTAATTGTTCCAGTATTGTTTGTATGCGGGAAACCTTGGTACAGGATGAAAGAGCCAGAAGGAAATATATTGGTCGAGGCAATGAAATGTATATTTGTGAGTGCTGTTAAATTGTTTTAAAATATAACATACCTTTCACTTATTCTCCAGGAAAAAGCGGTCCAATATATGAATTTACTCATCGAAAAACAAATGAACCATCTTCCCATCCAATTATACTAAACGAACGATACTTTCTTTATACTAAAATCAGAAATTATTATCTTTAAGCTTTACAATCTTAAGCCTTGCCAACGTAATATGATAATGTGGCATAGCTTCAAATCTGATAATTTAAAAGATGAAATCCTCATGCCGCAATCACACGCTGAATTTAGCGGCTGAATGTGGAAGTCAACAGTCATCGCCCGACGGCTGAAATTTAGCAAATTCGAGTTATTTTCATCCAGATGTGCATCAAATCTACTTGAATAGTTCAGACAGATTCAACATTAGTCCGATGGTTGCTGAGAATCGTTACTGAATTTTGCGTGTGACGCGCGCAATTCAGGCATCGGGCCGATGACTTCCACATTCAAGCCACATTCAGCTCCCACTTTCAGCTCCCACATTCAGCGTGTGATTGCGGCATCATAGAATAACTTGTTTTTGGTACGGTGGGTAGTTCTATGAAGGCATCATAGGAATACCTCTGAATACTTTATTTTAACCGAGAATATAGTTATGCTAATACATAATTCTAATGTATATAATTGGCGCTAAACTGGTGAAAGTTCTCGTTTTATAATACGTATTGTTACCAGCCTTTGTTACCAGGATTTAGTCCAAAAGATCTCTATGACAATTAAGAAAAAAAAATTGAACATTTGAGGAGTTGGAGAGTTGACATACATGATACAATTTCCTAAGTTATTTGCTAATTATTTTTTTTCAGTATGCACTAGGAAAAAAGCTATCATGTGCAAAGCTGGCGGAAAAAACCATCTTATTGGCTGGATTACGCAAAAGATAAATTTGATCAACGACTGTTGAAGGACACTCGAGAAATGATTCGGCTACTTCCGACGTTCATTCCAGTGCCTTTATATTGGGCTCTCAGTGAACAACAGGTATAAGTTAATATAGTGGAATTAATCAATTACTAGTAAAAATATCTGCACTAGAAAAAAAACCAACTCGAAAGTTTCAGAGCGTTCATATTGCCCTCAATCAACGGACTGAATAGTTTTATGTCTCTGATTAAAGGGGTTTTTTTTGGATCTGAACAACATGCACCAAAAACATATTCTATTCATTAAAGATTTTAAGGCTGAATGAGGAACTTGGAGATGCTTGAAGTTTTATGAATTTCGTGTTTAAGTGGAAACTACTGAGTGAACTGAACACGAGGATATCCTTGGTACTTGAATTGAGAAATAATGGCAAGGATAAGACAAAATCATTTGATCTGAAACACATGTGTTTAAATTGAAAATGCAACCAGATGACGTCATTAGACGGTGCAATTTCTTACTTTTAGATCTATTTCTATACATTTTCCCTTTCAAAATCACAATTTTAAAAAAATACTGCGAAATCTACTCTCAGATGAAGAAACACAAAATTTACGTGCAAATTCTCCATTTTCCTAATTTTATTTTGTTTCCAGGATTCTTTTTCCTTTTTTCGGAATTTTGGGAACTTTTTGAAACAGGCAATGCTTCAATCGTTAGGGTATCTACTAAAACAGGCTGGTCAAAAATTAATACTTTTATAGTAATTTTTCAGTACATGCCCAAGAAATTCCATCATCAACCAAAAAATTCAGTACTTTTTTAGTACCTCAACTTGAAGAAATTCGAAAAATGCCGAAAACTTGATGTTCGAAAAAAAGGAGGAAGAGAAGGGGAACACTGAAAAGAAAACACATCGGATCTAGAGTCCAGACTCTTAAAAACATCGTCAAGAAAAAATACTCTTGATTCAATCAGATTTAAGCTTTAAATCAAGAACCAAGCCTCTTAATTTGAGCGGATTTCCTTTTGATTTAAGCATAAATCTGATTGAATCAAGAGTCTCTTTTCTTGTCAATGTTTTCAAGAGTCTGGACACTAGATCCAATGTGTTTTTTTTTTCCAGTAATCCACGAGAAAGGTGGCCTTGGTTAACGGTGGAATTTATACTACAAGCTCTGAGACCTCCTAAATGTGCATATCGTTTTTTCAAAATTTTCAAAATGTTCAGAACATTTTTTACTAGATTTCCAAAATTCAAGTTTTGCTCATCTCATGCTACTTCTCTAGATTTGGCTTAAAATCTGTTGTTTATTAGTGATTATCGTCTTAATTCAGTAGTACACTACTCTCGTGCCCTTGGAATCCCCCTTGCTCCAAACCACAACCAACTCGGAAAAATGAAAATAATCAAGACACACAATAGACTGCAGAATAGGCGGAGAAGTTAGTTTAAGAAATAGATTTTGGCTGCCGAAAGACAAGCACTTATGGACACTGTAAAGGTCAAAGTTAGAACAGATGCGCTAACTTCAATGACTTTCATGAATAATTACTGTCTTTAATGGAAATTGAGCATTTCCAATTTACCGAGTTGGTGTGTGTTTGCTCTCACTGATTCAATTTTCTTTTTGTTCGTTTGTCCACCACAGGGGTCAAGTTGGATTTTTCAGGCGTCTCAGATGGATGGTGTCGTGCCAAACTGGTTTACTATCAAACCGGACCAGTTAGGATTATTGAGCCCTCTATTTGTAGTCATCCTCATCCCAATTTTTGAGATCATTGTCTATCCAATGCTGGGGAAAATCGGTGTTAAAAGTCCACTGCAATACATCACCACCGGGGCGTTGACTTGCGCCTGCGCATTCCTCATGTCAAGTTACGTTGAGTATAGACTCGAGGTAGGTAAAAGTATACTGCCGTGCTAAGGAAAAACGCCGTATGAAACCCCCGCCGTTGCCAAATTTCCTTTGACAAAACACGAATTTCTTGGTGAAGATATGAATATTTTCTTTCCAATTTTTCAAGCCCTCAGCTATTGTCAAATTTCGTGTGATAAAGTACAAATTTTCAAGAAGACTTAAGGAGAATTTTCTCTCAATTTTTTAGAGAATTTAATTTGCAATTTAATCTACAGTGTCCGAAAATTTCAAGGAAAAATGTTTATAAAGTTCTCAAAAAATAAATTTTTTACACGGGAGAAATTTGGCAACGTTCGGATATTAATACGGCGTTCTTCCTTAGCACGGCAATGTTGCCAGCTTCTTAGAAAAATATCCCACGAGAATAGACTAGCTTAACGGGGTAGTAATGCTTTTCCAATAATTATTGATTGTTTTTCAAATTCAATTTTAGCCGTCGTATGCAAAATTGCCTGCTCCAGGATTGGGCCAGTTGCGGATCTTCAATGGTCTCCCGTTGTCAAGTTGAACTGGATCCTCCAATACATGGCCGCTATCTCGTCCCACCGCTTGGTTGCACTTCAGTGGGCTGACATCCAAGTAAATGGGACTAGATCCCTGCATGAAAAACTCGTGTTGAATCTGGGGCTCCCTTGCAACGACACTCATATGCCTCTTAACTGGACGGAAGAAAATCTTCTTTTTGAAGAGCGGGTTAAGAAGACAAAGATGTGAAGAGTAAGTTTACGTGGGGTTGAATCGTTTATTTAATACCTCAGGGCGTTTAAGTTGCATTTTATCCAGCAATTATTGTCAAAATATAGATTTTGAGTTCAGGCTGGACGAGGTCGAATCACTTAAGAATTAAAATCAGTGATCATGAGAACTCATCAAACTGGACAATAGGTCACTAAGTTATGAACGGATTTTGACTTACCTGGATTTTTCCTGCAGTGTGAATGATGCGAAAGAGAGCACGATGCGCACATTAAAAACGCGAAAAAAGTACCTAACTCAGAAACCGAAAAAATATGCAATTTGAAAAAAACTTGATTTTCCCTCCAAATTTAAAACTCCCCTCTTTCGCGTTCGAACCGAATGATGTCATCCGAGCATCCATCAGAAGCCTGCACGGGTTCTTACGACTTCCGTCAAATTACTCTTCGTGTATGGAAACAGTAGGGAAGTCAAAACTGTATATTCAGAAACAAAGAACCTGATCTCATTCATGTTATCTGTAGCAAACAATCAACAACTCTACATCAAAATACGTTTTATTTGAACAAACCTCAGTGGAATATGAGAGGAAATAGCGACTTGACTGCTGTAGTACATCACTTCAATCTTTTTCCTGCTAATCCGGCGCATTTGCAATTCCTTGGAGTCTTTGGACTCTTTAAAAGCGGGTTCTTGCCCATTACCCTGGGACACCTTTAAAGGTTATGACATAGATGCGCCATATTTAATGGCCTTTTGTGAAAATTGGCCATCTTGCATGGAATTTTCAAGTTTCCCATTCTCACATGTTAAACTACAAAAGTCTTTTGCCAATTTTTTTTTTTATTATCAATTATGGCCATTCAAGAGTAGGCTTACTTTCAACGAAACACTTTTACATGCAGTGCACTGCTATCCAGTTTTGAGTTTTTTGTAAAATTGAGGCCCCTTTTCCCGAATCCGGCTACATGTGTTTTGTTGTCATGACACTACCGGTCAATTTCCACTATTTCAGGGTTCGTCATACATTCTGGGTGTTTCAGGCGAGATTGCTGAAATCAAGAGAGTTCCAGGATTTGATGACGTTTCGAAATCTTTGACAAATGCGCCTCGACTTAGGTGATTATAAAATCTTTAAAAAAAATACTTCATTGAATTATTACAAAACTACGAGTAAGTGAAAACAATTTAGGCTCGTTTTTTCCTTTTACGGTTACACATATAAAAAGTTACAAAAGTCCTGTACATTCAATTCAATACCCTCTTTATAATTTTCTAACGGAGAATCTTGGTAACAATTTGATATGACTTTTTTACTGAAGGATGATTCACAACCTTGATGGTCCTCTTACGTTAAAGAACCAGTACGAGGACATATTCAAGCTCCAGCTCATGGCATCACAATTGGCAACGCCGCTGAGTGAAATTACAACTGGCAGGTAAGATTGATAATATTTGTTGTAATCTGTTGTAATTTTAAAAATAACTCGCTAAAGTGTCCGCACATTGTTCAATGATTTGATAGGTAGTAAATTTATAGAATGTAGCGCTCGGCGCGATGTACGATTTTTGTCAAATCATCGATTAATCGTGCCAACGGTACATTAATTGAGCGCCAATTCAGAAAGTATTTAGGTAATGATGTTCTATCAGTCACATCTCTATTAAGATCTTTGAAATAACGCGATGCGGGATACTGTAGGGATGGTAAAATGTAACAGGAAGGCAGGCATATGAAATTGAAAAGGTGCAAGGGAAAGGAATGCTCTTGCCATAACTATACAAGGCTTCATTACTCTACTGTCTTTGGGTCTTTTTAATTATTTAAGTCGTCATACTCAGAAAACGTCCAACGTTTGTTTTTGATTTCCATACGTCACTATGATTGTAGACAAAAAATCCCCCATACATCCGGTTGTTACGAAATCATGAGGTCTGAGGCCGAGTCAAAAGTACTTGAGGATTTTCGCCGGAGTAATGCCCAATGTTTCAAGTTACTCCTGAATTTCGAATGTATCTTGTAATTTCAGGTATCAAATTATGTTCGGAAGCACGAAAATTTTATCAGATCTTCTCATCGAGAGCGGTGGAGTTTATACTTTGGTGCTTCAAAAAGTTCATTCCAAAATCGTAAGTAGCCTTTGATCTCACTGGTAGATTTGTATAAAAAGATTTACCCGATATCATGATACCATTCTTCCAACTTCGGAGTGACATATTTTTACCTCTTGTTTGCGATAAATCCATGTTTGAAGTTCCTTTCCGAGAAAATTGTCAATTTAGTATTACTACTGACCTCAATGTAAATTTACCCCTCACATATGCAGCTCTCTCCCAACAAAGATTACACAGATTATAAGAGCTCTATGCGTTTTTTACTCTCGTTAAACTGGATATCCATGAAATTGCTTGCAATTAAGGGGATTTAAATACTCACTAGGACACATTTCCCCGTGCATAGTTCAGTGGCAAATTTTTTGTCTTGTTCGCCACTCGTAATTATCGTGACTTTCTGTTGAATTTTTGCATTATTGTTACTAAGTTCTGGTGTATTTTTGTTCTTATTCATGTTAAAATTTCACAGGTTGGCAATCTACATACAATCACTCCACCGGCGCAATTGCACATATTATGGATGGTCCCTCAAATCATCGTGATGGCAATTTCTGAGATATTTTTTAGTGTCACGTATTTATCCTTCACTTTCAACGAGGTAAAGCACCTGAGGGCTCACCATTTTATAAAAAAAATAAAAGAAAGGCTTTTAATGTAACTTTAGAAATTTCATTATTCCATGTTCAAAAAAATCGGATCTGGTTAATCAGGATACTTGCTACTAAGTTGCGAATTCTCTCATTTAAAGAATGTAAATTTTTATTTTTTGTCACAGCTCGTTTGAGCGTTCTCCTGGGCCTACTTGCATGATTTTTGCGGTTATCGATAGGTACACACATACATACGAGTCGCTGTTATAGCGCTCTTTGGCGCTTTGCGACACCTAATCGCCACAAAGCTCGGTCTTCCCACAGGTTATCAGGGAGTTGACACTCCCTCATCTCACTTAACACCCCCTGTCGCCAACCTCTCACTGGGCGTCCCCTACGCCTCCTCCCAGGAGGAACCCAATCAAGCATCTTTTTTTTCGATAGGTGATAGTCCTAAATTACCCCGCTGTAATAAGATTTTAAAAATACGACAAATGTTTTTTTTTTTTTTTTTTTTTTTTTTTTTTTTTTTTAAAATAAGAGTAGACCAGAGAGCTGAAAAAGGGGGGCATTATTTGAAATTCCCACCAATGAAAAATGGCGAGAATTTCAAATTTACCAGAAAATCGAACTAAGTCAATTGAGCACAGGGGAGAATTTTATGAGCGCCGCCGTTCGCGGCGCACTATGGTCCAAAACTCAAGAAAAGGAGGAAATAAGTCGGATAATGACTGAAAGATCACGTAAGTTTCGTGACTGATGTTTATTGAGTCGCTAATTTCTAATTTGATGTCAAATTGCCTACATTTTAACACCCTGACCTATTAATTGTGGGCAAGTTTATGGCACGCCGCGGCCGGCGCGGCGTGCTCGCCAGCTGGAAGCGCGCACTGACGCCTACAAACCTAAGGGGATACTTCAAGCATTGCGCAATGCGTGAAGTATCCCCTTAGGTTTGTGGGCGTCAGTGCGCATTTCGCGCTGGGCAGCACGCCGCGGCTCTAGCGGGCGGGTGGTGAACGATTTCTGGTGGGGAGAGCTCTCTGGCGGAGAAACTCGTGTATCTTGAAATTTTTTTGTTTAATTTTTGACTTTTAAAATTACGCACTGGTCGTGTGAAGTAATTAATGAACTCTCAACGCTAGATGAAGTGTAATTAATAATGAGAGGCGGGTCGTGCGCCATGCGTGCTGCGGACGGCGCAGGGCGGATCATGAAATTTATGTGCTCTGTCGGAACTAAGCGGGAAATGTTGAATCTTGGTCTGTTAGCAGGGTAAGTGAATTGGAGGTACGCTCCCTTGCTACTGACTATCAAAAAGCGATAAAACGCTCCATTCCTTTTTGTTTCAGTCTTAGCATGAAGCTAGGAATAAATGCCGGTTTTTTCACTCGATTCTCATTGGTGCAATCGCTCTCGGCTAGAGGGAGATTGGACGAATGAGAGTCGGCTATGAAAATCTTTTCACTTTTTTTGGTCGTTCTTTTGTCGAAGCAAGCCTACAAGAGCGCGAAGCGCCCTCTAGGGGTTGAGCCGCGTGGCGGCCAGGGGGCACAGCCCCTAGTTTAATAATGTGGTCTTTGGACAGCTCTCAATTTTCTTTCTTTTTTATAGGCACCAGTTAGGATGAAATCAATCATATCTTCAATTTCATTCTTGGCTATCTCCCTCGGAAATGTTATTGTAGTGCTAATTTCATCAGCAAAATTATTCAATAGACAGGTAATGTACCTCTGAAGATTATGAAAAATTATAAATTGTACAATAATACTGCGTTCGTTGTTAAGCATGATTTTTTAAGTATTTCATTCCACATATTATTTCTATTATAATTGTGCCTTTCTGTAGGTAGTCCTGTACAATTTTGTAATGATCAATGTGTCCGTATAAAGAAACCAACAAAGACTATACTTCACACACAAGTTAATAATGAATACCCATTTTTAGCACTATCACTTTGAGGACTTTCAAGGGAACGGTATGATTTTTGTCATGGGAACGGAGTTCCCCATGATATTACAATCGTTCCGTTGCTTTCGCAATGGGATTCCCTATACCTCTGCGACCTTGAGCGTTTCGCCCAGTCTCCGATTTTTGGTTGATTTTCCGATGTATCAAAAACCGTTGTATTTTTTAGCCAATCATGTCTCTACGTCAAGTTGTGTTGATTTCTAAAATTCGCTTTCAGCGAGTTTTTTTCCACCTTGAGATGTCGTGTCTGACTGGTAAATCTGCGCAGAACCACGAAGTTCCGTTTTTAGGCAAATTCTTTTTTTTGGGAGGTTTTCATTGGCTATTTTTCGCCATCAGTTTTCTGTTCGTTGGTGCAAAAGATCGCCTACCTCGTTGCTCTTGAGAAGCCGCCATTATCCCACCTCAAATTTTAAACATAGATGTAAAGAAATAATAACCATCGTACAAGGTGGAAAATTGCTCTGGAGGACCCGTTACGGATATATGAGCCAAAATCAGAACTCGATTGATGGATTTAATCCATGAATACAGAAATATTGCCTCAGCTTACTGCCGCGATCGCATATGCATACTGAGATGAACCTTGTGACACATGACCGCATAGGTAAACAATGTCTCACAGAGTAATGCGCTTGATCCATTTGTCTCTTATCACGCCAGTGGCCGAACCGTTGAAATCTCAAGGACGTCTTTTGTGAAGCCCCGCTCAGCGTCCGAGATCACTTAACTGTTCTCATTTTCTCCACCACATCCGTCGGCGAGATAGCTCAGTTAGCTAAGCCACTGTTCTGACTCTGGGAGAGCGTCACTTTTTGTGCGAGCGGGGGTTCGAATCTCGTAGGGGACAGCTAATTTTTACTGGTTGTATTGAATGTTTTAGACCAATAATCTAACAATAATTAATACTTGGCAACTTAGGAAGCACATAGGTCCCTTATGATGCGTATTTGGGCATATGTGTAGAGTAAAAATATCATACGTAGGGTGTCCCAAAAGTACCGGGACTGGTTCTGTAACTTCAAAAGTAAGATAGATGCAGACATGATTTTGGTCTCATTTTAAAGATCAACTCAATACCTATCGATTAAAACCAAGATCAGCTCAATCGAATAAAAATTGACCGAGTTATGACAATTTGAAATTAGTGAGGAAAGTTTACCCCTACGGTTTTTAGGAAGATTTTTCGCTTACCAGGATTCAAAAAGTTAATATTCGTATCCACTTTCCTCCGAATCTTCCATAACTTCCTTTTGCTTTTCAAAGTACCGTCCATCAAACCGGATGCACTTTTTCATGCGCTCTTGCCACTTATCCAACATTGTTTTCCTGAATTCTTCCTCTGGGATGGAGTTGAAGAAGTTTTGAATTGCATTCTGGATTTTTGTCTTCGATACGAATCTTCGTCCGCGAAGCTCCTTTTTAAGCGCAGGAAACATCCAAAAATCACATGGAGCCAAGTCAGGGCTATAAGGGGGATGAGGGATTGTTTCAACTCCATTTTTACTCATAAATTCACGTGTTAAGCTCGATGTGTGAGGCCGCGCATTGTCTTGATGGAGTATCCACGAAGCTTTCAAGTCCGACCGTTTCCGGGAAATGTGCATTCTCAACTCCTTTAGTACTTTGCAATAATACGCACTGTCAACTGTTGTGTTTGATGGTACAAAATGTTGATAAATGACACCTCGAAAATAAAAAAACACAATAAGCATCACTTTATCGGCCGACTTTTCGATTTACGGCGATGAAGAATCTTCCTGAAAAACCGTAGGCGTAAACTTTCCTCGCTGATTTCAAATTGCCATAACTCGGTCAATTTTTATCCGATTGAGCTGATCTTGGTTTTAATCGATAGGTATTGAGTTGATCTTTAAAATGAAATCAAGATCATGTCTGTATCTATCTTACTTTCGAAGTTACAGAACAAGTCCCGGTGCTTTTGGGACACCTTATGTACACTTTACGCCGAAAAAGCGAACCTGAAACTTAAATGCGTTAACTTCCGAAAACCATATATAATCCAACGAAAATAAATAATTGGTACATAACAGCTTTCTTGTATGCAAAGAAAATAATTAAAAATGTTAAAAAAGAGATGTCAACACAAAATTACATAGCCCCTTCAATTCAGAAGATACTACAAACGAACTGTACCTTAACATTTTCATATCCCAGAAGCTAACGTTCCCATGACGAATATTGCTATCGCTAGCGATTGCAAAATCCAACTTGTTTCTAACTTCATGCATTTCAGTGACTATGTTTCCGTTTTGCAGGTTTATCAATTTTTGTTTTATGCCGGACTGATGGTTTTGAATACCGTTCTACTAATTTTCCTGTCCGTCCGATACAAGTACAGAGACCAGGCAGAAGAGGCAATCTCACCGGAAACTCAGTTGCCACCAGATCCGGAGAATAAGACTGGATTTGACACTCCTTATGATCAAACGGGAAACTTAGCAGCCAACTTTTTGTGTCCGAAAGCTTTGGATTAAAGAAAGTAGATTTGCTCGAACTATCCGAGTAGGAGTAAAAAATTGCAACTTGTGTCGCTACAAGAAAATGACAAAGTGGCAAAAGCAACCAGTAGGATAGATTGTTACGATTGAAAATTGTAAATTTTTCCTTGACGAAAAGATTTATTTGGATTGTTTGTGTCCTTTTTCATTGTTTGTGGGGGGTAGACTTTGGAGAGGGGAATTGGAAATGGAGATTGCGGATATTTCCCCTAATTTATAGAAAATTCTATTCACAATAATTCCTTACCCGTGAATCGAAGAGAAAAAATTTCTAATTTTCCCCCAAAAAATTTATTTAATCGTAGGAGATTTGGTAACACTAGAAATTTTAAATCAGTGTCAGCTTGTTTAAATTACACTGTTAAATACGTAACAGCTGCCTGTCACTTGAAACCCGCTTTTCACTGGACAAATGCCACTTAAACTAGCTTTTGAATCAATTTCTACCAAACCTTTTTTTGGGAAGAGAAAGTAATCTTTTTTTAACACACTAAAATGGTGTTGGCTGCAAAAGCCCTGATGATCGATCCTGTTTTCATAGGTTAGAGGGTTGAGGGTTGAGTTGATGTACTCTAAAGAATGTTCAACAATCGCTAAAATAATAATGAAAACCACTGGCCACGGATCGATATAGCTACTCATAAAAACCTCCATTCATAATTGCTTTGTTTCAAAAATTCTGCTGCATATATTTTTTCCTGAAGTAATATTATGGGGTTAAATTCGTTTAAGATTATCATAAAATTTGAAAAAAAAACCGTCAAACGCAGTTTGAACGGAACAGTTGATCTGTTTTCCCTCCAACAAATAAAGTGAGACTGCAATTTGTTTGTCACAGGCGAGGCATCGCCTTGTCTTTTGTCTTGTGAAATATTTACTGCAAAAGTCATCCCGCAAAGTATTCGGAAAAAAGTATGTAAATGAAACTATACCATTGGCCTGTATAATCAATTATTTTATTCCCCAACTTAAAACAGTCAGCAATACACGCTAATACTGACCACAGGCCTCCTTATTTTTACCTATGATAAAAGTCGCTGAGAAATATTGTTCAAATGAGTTGGCCTCTTTCAGGTTAATACTTAGAGGAGAATAAAACACACAAGCAAACTTCCAGATATTGAAAAGAAATTTCTATTTTGACGAGACACCACCAGAAAAGACTGCTTTGTTAAATGACAGTGGGGTAAAATAAAATCACTTTTTACTCAATCTTCCACGTGAATGCGTGGTAACGGCGTGAGCTTTAAACGACGCTCTGTGTCACTTCTCTAACATTCTTTAAGTGACTGGATTTGCATATTCAAGAGTTTGACTTATTGGTGTGATTTAGATAATACAATGTCTCTAGGAATACCGATAGACTCGAAGTAAAAAGAGTATTAATCATGAAAGTGGATGATATCACTTATGCACAACGTGTGAAGAGTGATTGATAAAAGTTGCCAATTTAAAAACCACACAAATTTATACACAATTTCTTAAGAATATATCTCTAAAAAGGAACTTTCATTTTCGGTTTTCATTAATTCTCAACTTCACATGTCCCGTGCTCTATCTAACCCTTCATAAGGATTATATTGTGAAGTTTTTATGGCTGTAGAACGTACAGACAACCTATGATGAGGTATATTTCGTTTTCTTCATTTGTGATGTAAACATATCTTCTGTGACTTTATGTGCTTCATAAAATGGCGGCTGCCAACGGCTATGGTGAACGAGTTCCTGAAAAGGTAAGAAGTTAGCTAATTATAATACTTAGATTCTTTTAGAATCTCATCGGGTTTTCTGTCTACTTAATTTGATTCGTATTTATACATCTTTCACTGGGCTCCTTTTCGACTCCTCCCAGGAGGAACCAAAACAAGCCTCTCCTTTGGTAGCCTTTCTTTCGTCGCCTTGCAAACATGGCCATCCTAAGCTAGCTGCTTAAGCAACAAGCTTGGTATGACAGCCAATTTTCTTAAAATTAAAACAATGAACGAAACTAAAAAACAGCGAACCGATTAAATCAACTAAGGCTAAAATCAAACTAAATTAAAAACTCAATTCGCTTACGTATCTAATTGCCAGACTAGTTTCGGGAGCTTCAATCGTCTCCCATCTTCAGTGGTTGTTGACTGATTCGGAATTCGTGGTCGCATTGCACGCATGTGGCTGAACTTTGGACTCCAATGCTCGGAACAGGATGTTGTCTAGTCCGTCCAAATCCTCATTTAAAACGTTCGCGCGGTGTTTAAAAATATATAACTTCTCTGCTGTGTTTAGTTGACTGACTTTGGTGACTGATTTGAGTAATTCAGGTTTTAATTCTATGCTGTGTTTTGCCTCCCAAAAATGCTTTGCCACTGCTGATTTTGTTGTTTCTTCGTTTTTTATGTTCCTAGCGTGCTCTTTAGCTCTTGTTTCGATATCTCTTTTCGTTTGTCCGATGTACACTTTCTCGCATCCAGAACAATTTATTCCGAATATTTATATTAATTTTATATTTATTACGAATTCCGAATCAGTCAACAACCACTGAAGATGGGAGACGATTGAAGCTCCCGAAACTAGTCTGGCAATTAGATACGTAAGCGAATTGAGTTTTTAATTTAGTTTGATTTTAGCCTTAGCCAATTTTCTTTTTATACTTTATTAGAGCATAGAATAATAATTGTCCGTAAATGGAAAAAATAAGTAATCCTTCA